>NW_028261393.1:4580708-4635708 GCF_051295495.1 Thamnophis sirtalis
CAGTATCTAATACCTACCTACCTATCTAGTTTCTATACCACCCATCTCACCTAAGTGACCCTGAGTAGTTTACAAATAACATCATAAAATAGTACAAAAACGTGACACAATTAAAAACCACCCATTTAAAAAAAAAACAAATTAAAAACACAGTTAAAAGCACAGTTAAAAACAGTAACCATAGTTTCCTTGGGCAACTAGGAGGCTACAAAACAAGTCATTTCTTTGCAGTCCAACACAATTTCTCCTGATTTTCTAGAGAGACCCATGGACTTGGCATTGTTTTCTTTTTGGGGGGGGCTGCCTTGACTTCCCAGGTTCACCTACATTTTGGGATTTCTTTGTGGTCTCCGGTCCAAGAGCTCACGATAGAAGATAGATAGATATGGTAGGTAGGTAGGTAGGTAGATGATAAATAGATAGATAGATAGATAGATAGATAGATAGATAGATGGATGGATGGATGGATGGATGGATGGATGGATGGATGGATGGATGGATGGATATGGTAGGTAGGTAGGTAGGTAGGTAGGTAGGTAGGTAGATGATAGATAGATAGATAGATAGACAGACAGACAGACAGACAGACAGACAGACATGGTGGGTAGGTAGGTAGATGATAGATAGATAGATAGATAGATAGATAGATAGATATGGTAGGTAGGTAGGTAGGTAGGTAGATATGGTAGGTAGGTAGATACATAGATAACAATGGATGGATGGATGGATGGCAGATGGATGGACGATACAGGAAAGGATGGATGGATAATGGATCAGAAAGATAGATAGATAGATAGATAGATAGATAGATAGATAGATAGATAGATAGATAATAGTAAATAGGTAAATGATAGATAGAGAGAGACCAATGGATGGGTGGCTGGATGGCAGATGGATGAATGAAAGAGGGATGGATGGATGATACTGCAGATAGATAGATAGATAGATAGATAGATAGATAGATAGATAGATAGATAGATAGATAGATAATAGTAAATACCATAGTAAATTATAGATGGGGAGAGGGAGATAGAGGGAGAGAAAAATGGATGGCAGATGGATGGATGAATGATAGAGGAATGGATGAATGGATAATGGATCAGATAGATAGATGGATAGATAGATAGATAGATAGATAGATAGATAGATAGATAGATAGATAGATAGATAGATTAGTAAATAGGTAAATGATAGATGATGGATGGATGGGGAGAGAGCAATGGATGGATGGGTGTATGATAGAGAAATGGATTGATGGATAATGGAAGATAGACAGACAGACAGATACTGCGTGCCTTTTACAAGCAGCTGGTGCCTCAAGCTGCATAGATAGACCTCTAGTCTCATTGACGAACCTGGCCTTTCGCAAGGAATCAGGCTAGATTTTGGTGAGAACCTAGTGATCTTTCCTTGTTGGATCCAACAGCTTGGGAAAAAAAAAAGTGAACTGATCTCTCCAAACTGCCTAAGCCAGAACAGGGACCGGATTGGTCAGATCATCTGCGCTAGGCCGCAAGTCGGCCTCCTACCCACCCACGGAGTAAATTGCAATTCATAGAATCTCGTCGTTTCAATTTAATTTAAATTTGTCCCGCCCTTCACTATGTCCCCATTTCCGACAAGTTTGCAAACCGAGCAGTGGCTAGCGCTGGGCGCAGCCCCAAAAGTTGGGCCGCTTGATTTGTGCGAGCTGAAAAATCTTCCAGGGTTTTGGCGGCGTGCGCCAGCCCTTTGAATGGAGAACCCGACATTGTTTTCTGTGGCGAAGGAAATGCAAAATGAAATGATGTGCATTTCCCATTTAGGGATTTCTGTGTTCTTTAACTGGGACGGGCCTTTGCAGCAGGGATGTTGGATATTTTTAGCAAGGCTGAAGGAAAAGAAGCTGAGGTTACTCTCCAGCTACAAAACCTGGGAAGGCTTTTCAGCTGCAATGTCCCGACAGCCAAGGGAGGACACGAAACGGGGGCAGTTTGCATGCTTGGCAGTGAATTGGCGGCGAGTCCGAAACTTAGCAGAACAAAAAGGGAACTTTTCTTTTTCAACGGGAAAAAAATGGACAGTCTTGCCATCTCGGTGAGGAATGACAGGCCTCACCATCTACTTTCGATATACGCAGAATTTAGAGCACCTTTTTGTCAACTTTGGCCATTTTAAATGCGGTGGACTTCAACTCCCAGAATTCAACTCCCAGACTTCAACTCCCAGCATGGCTGGCTGGGGAATTCTGGGAATTGAAGTCCACCCATCTTAAAGGGGCCACGCTTGAGAAACACTGATCTATAGAGACTGTCAGTGGTTCATTACGGCTAGTCCTCATCTTATAACTCTTTGTTTAGCGACCATTTGATGTTGCAATAACTTCGGGGGTGGGGGGGAAATGAGAACTGGTTCTCACACTTACGACGGTCACAGAATCCCCACGGTCACAGTAATCAAAAATCCAGGCGATTGGTAACTGCCATATATTTATGGGCTGTATGATTCAAAAATTTTAATAAAAAAGCAACTTAGGCACGATTTGCTGCTCCCAGATCAGGAGGCGGGAGAATCACGTGCCTCCTTTGCATAAGGAATCTTTCGCCTTTTAACCCTTGCTTAACTGAGCAAGGGTTAAAAGGTGAAAAATTCCTTATGCAAAGGAGGCCCATAATTCTCTCGCCTCCCCCTGCAGTTAGTACTAAGCAGACTCAGAGTCATCCACTGTGACTCTGGAGTCTAGCAGCAACTACCTGAGCCTTTTTAATTATTTTAATTATTCTTTTCTTTTCCTCATGACACTGGTGAGGCCCCGCCTCCCCTGACTGCACATCCCTGGTTGTATCAGCATCATTTGTGACCTTCCCAAATGACATCTGACCAGCAAAACCAATTTGGGGGGGTGGGGGAGGCACATTTTCTTAATGACCTTATTGTGATTCAACTGCAGTGATTCTCTTAATAACCATGACAAAAAAAAAAGGGCCATAAAATCGGGCAGGACTCACTTAACAACCGTCTGTGCTTCGCAACAGAAATTCTGGTCCCAAATATCGTCATACGTCAAGGACTTACTGGGGAATTGCAATTCAGATCTTCTGCTTTTGCTCCTCCTGATCCAAACTATTTTGGATTGTAGTAACCACCGCAGTGGGGTAGCTTTCTAAGGTTGTAATTGCCTGAAAAACTCCTAAGGCAACAGGGTTGAAAACTTGACCCAAATTAGACAGAAGGGCCAAGTTAGTCAACCGTGGTCTTGCTTGGATGCCCTTCTGACCTACGCTTCCATAGAAAGCAAGAAGCAAAATTTTGGTCCCAACAAAACCTCTTTTATTTACATGACTGTGAATTCCTTTCATTCGCAAGTCCGCAAGGCTTGGCAAAACAGTCTTTCAGAGGAATATTTATCAAGACGAACCTTATCTCGCTTGGAGAACGGCCAGATAACTAGCTTCCAAATGCAGAGCAAGGCAAAACTTGGCACAGATTCTCTTATAGTCACAAACAGAACTTTCCACTCTTGGATTGGATTTAGGATTTGGATTTATTCGACTTGTATGCCGCCCTATTCCCAAAGGGACTCAGGGCGGCAGAACAAAAGTGGAGGGGAGCAAATACAAAAAAGTAAGACAAAAAATAAGACAACAATACAGACAATTTAAAAAACACAACAAGCACAACCAATTCGAGTAGGGGTGGAACTCAACAACCCCAGGCCTACTGGGACAGCCAGGTCTTAACGGCTATACGGAAGGCCTGAAGGGTGGCGAGGGTCCGAATCTCCACAGGGAGATGGTTCCAGAAGGCCGGAGCAGCCACAGAGAAGACCCTCCTCCGTGTGGTCGACAGCCGGCATTGGCCGGTAGAAACGACCAAAGGGACAAATTGTTTCCTGCAAAAGCCCCCTCCCCATTTGTTTCCCCTTTGTGTCCTATGGGAGGGGCCAATCATCTCCAAGGTGTGGCTTTACTCCCAAGTCGACCCTGCTTTCTTAGCTGTTCTTGTCTTCTGGCAGCCCTGCGCATGTGCACACTGGGAACAGGCTCCAGCTGTTCTTCTGCCTCACTGCAGTCTACCTCGCTCTCTGCCTCCGACGCAGAGCCCTCGTCTGAGCTTTCCTCAGCCCCCAGGACTAGCCCATGTTCTTCACCAACCTCCTCACTTTCCGACTCTGCTGCCACAACGGTGGGCCACAACAGCTGCTGGCTGTCTCAGAGCCCAACCTGGTCATCTGAAGAGTGGGAGGGAAGAAGCAGGGACCAAGCATAATTAGGAAGCAGTTGGTGATCCCATCATAAGATATCTGGAAGGCCTTCATGCCAACCAGAGCTGGACCTTGAGCGGCACTTCTAGAGCAGTGTTTCTCAACCTTGGCAACTTGAAGATGTCTGGACTTCAACTCCCAGAATTCCCCAGCCAGCGGATGCTGGCTGGGGAATTCTGGGAGTTGAAGTCCGGACATCTTCAAGTTGCCAAGGTTGAGAAACACTGTTCTAGAGGACTTTCTTGGTCTTCTGAGGCCTTCTGATGTTTGTTGAGTCCTTCTGATGGCCCTTTTCTTCTCCCCTGCAGGATGCCAGGCGAAGGTCCAGGTGTCTATGGTAGCCGAGATGGAGGTGGTTATGGGCCAGCAGGTGCCCATTTTCTGCCCTTACACGGGGGTGGAAGAGCAGGATTACCCTCTGGTGGAATGGTTCACTGTGAGTATCGTGGGTTTGCCAAGGGGAAGAGGGCACGGGAGTGGCCACGGATGAAGTCCACCTCTGTAGGAGCAGAGGTGGGAGGAACCCATAAACACGTCCGTGTGTCAAACTTCCAGATGGACAAGACGAAGAGCAAGCAGCTGCGTGTGGCCTACAACGACAAGGGCAAGGTGGGGGTGGACAGAGGAACGGAGTATACGGAACGGGTCTTCATGGATGCCAACAACAGCCTGGTCATCACTGCCATCGACGTGAATGACGAGAAGCTGTTCTCCTGCCAAGTGACCAGCGGTTTCGGAAGTGACACTGGGAGGACCCAACTCAAGGTCTTCGGTAAGAGAATCTATATTCGTTGTTTCTATCCCGGCGTTATTATTTCTTATGAATAACTCAAGGTGGCAAACATTTAGTATCCCTCCTTCCTTATCTTTCCCCCACAACAACAACAACAACCCTGTGGGGTGGGTGGAGCAGAGAGAATGGAATTGGCCCAAAGTCACCCAAGTTGGCTTTGATGCCTAACGCGGAGCTAGAAATCACAGCCTCCTGGTGATTGGCCCTAGGTTCTCCCACCTGGCTTGTGTGCCTAAGATAGAACTAGAATTCAGTCTCTCCTGGTGATTGCCCTAAGTCACCCATCCTCCATTCATGCCTAAGGCGGGACTAGAATTCACTGTCTCCTAGTGATGGGCCCAAAGTCTCCCATCCGGCATTCATGCCTAAGGCGGGACTAGAACTCACTGTCTCCTGGTGATTGGGCCAAAGATTCCCATCCGGCATTCATGCCTAAGGCGGGACTAGAATTCACTGTCTCCTAGTGATGGGCCCAAAGTCTCCCATCCGGCATTCATGCCTAAGGTGGGACTAGAACTCACTGTCCCCTGGTGATTGGCCCAAAGTCTCCATCCGTCATTCATGCCTAAGGTGGGACTAGAACTCACTGTCTCCTGGTGATTGGCCCAAAGTCTCCCATCTAGTTTTCATGCTAAGGCAGGACTAGAACTCACTGTCTCCTGGTGATTGGTTCAAAGTCTCCCATCTGGCATTCATGCCTAAGGTAGGACTAGAACTCACTGTCCCCTGGTGATTGGCCCAAAGTCTCCCATCCATCATGCATGCCTAAGGCAGGACTAGAACTCACTGTCCCTGGTGATTGGCCCAAAGTCTCCATCCGTCATTCATGCCTAAGGCGGGACTAGAACTCACTGTCCCCTGGTGATTGGCTCAAAGTCTCCCATCCGTCATTCATGGCTAAGGCGGGACTAGAACTCACTGTTTCCTGGTGATTGGCTCAAAGTCTCCCATCCGTCATTCATGCCTAAGGCGGGACTAGAACTCACTGTCCCCTGGTGATTGGCCCAAAGTCTCCCCATCCGGCATTCATACCTAAGGCGGGACTAGAACTCACTGTCCCCTGGTGATTGGCCCAAAGTCTCCCATCCGGCATTCATGCCTAAGGCGGGACTAGAATTCACTGTCTCCTAGTGATGGGCCCAAAGTCTCCCATCCGGCATTCATGCCTAAGGCGGGACTAGAACTCACTGTCTCCTGTTGATTGGTTCAAAGTCTCCCATCCGGCATTCATGCCTAAGGCAGGACTAGAACTCACTGTCCCCTGGTGATTGGCCCAAAGTCTCCATCCGTCATTCATGCCTAAGGTGGGACGAGAACTCACTGTCCCCTGGTGATTGGCTCAAAGTCTCCCATCCGTCATTCATGGCTAAGGCGGGACTAGAACTCACTGTTTCCTGGTGATTGGCCCAAAGTCTCTCATCCGTCATTTATGCCTAAGGCGGGGCTAGAACTCACTGTCCCATGGTGATTGGCCCAAAGTCACACACACATACCTCCATTCTACGCTGTCTCTCTTCCCCATCTGCAGCAATCCCCACCTCTCCCAACTCGCTTTGCTTCATTTGCTTTTGCTCCCTGATGGGATTCGGAGAGATGCTTAAAAAAACTCAGCGGCGCAAACAGAAGCAGCTGTGTTTGCCCGACACCTTCATTGCTGACAAACGGAAAACACTCAATCATTTCCCATTCTTTGACCAAACAGCAATGGCTGAACTTAAGTTCCTGGAACCCTGCTCTGGTTTATTACTTTTTCCTGGCTGGTTTCTTTTTGTGTTTTCTTTGATGGGAAGGTTTGTTTTATAATGTTGTGCCAAGCCAAAGCTTTGGATTTGCAAGTATACCTCAGCCTGGGGGGGCATTTAGAGCTCTGGTTCTCAACCTGGGCCACTTTGAAGATGGGTGGACTTCAACTCCCAGAATTCCCCAGCCAGCTGGCTGGGGAATTCTGGGTGTTGAAGTCCACCCATCTTGAAAAGTGGGCCAGTTTGGTTTAGATGAGTCTTGGCGAGCCTTTTCGGCATCGAGTGCCAAAACTGGAGCATATGCGCAGGGGAGCCTGGGCCAGTCCTGGAGTCTGGGGAAGGCTCTGAGGAGGGCTCTGTGTCGGAGGCAGAAATGAGGCCTAGGCTGTCTGACATTTATCAGCTGCCTTCAGAGTCAGACATCAGTGAGGCAGAAGAACAGCTGGAGCCTATTCCCAGTGTGTGTATGCACAGAGTTGCCAGACGAAGGAAACTGCTAAGGAGCAAGGGAGTAAGGCCACGGGTGGACGATGAATGGCCCCTCCCAGAGGGAATAAAAGAGGAGCAAAAGGGGAGTGGAGTTTGCAGGAGACAATTAGTTCGCTTAATTGGTTCGTGACTCTCCGAGACTCCTTGCCAAGTTCTGCAGATATCAGCCTGGCAGCTCTCCAAGCCAGATAAGGTCTGTGACTGTAAATCCTCCCAAGCCAGATAAGGTCTGTGACCGTAAATCCTCCCTTGAAAGACTTTGCTGGATGTGAATGAGCAGAATTCACTGTCAGTTAATAAAAGGGTTTTTTGTCGGGACAAGGAGTTTGCTTCAGGTCCTTGGGAAGCCTCGTTCAAAACTCACTTCCTTCCTTCCTTCCTTCCTTCCTTCCTTCCTTCCTTCCTTCCTTCCTTCCTTCCTTCCTTCCCTCCCTCCCTCCCTCCCTCCCTCCCTCCTTCCTTCCTTCCTTCCTTCCTTCCTGTTAGAATGCAGCATTGCAGTCTAATTCTGCCTACTGCCAGTAGTCCTTCCTTCCTTCCCTTTCCTCCCTCCCTCCACCCAACACAGCCAAGTGACTTACAACTCTAAACTTATAAAACGATTAAATCTATTTTTTTTTTTAAATGCAAACAATAAAACCACAAAATAAATAAATAGACACAAATGGCAGCCGTGATGATTAATCAGCTAAGAGTGGAGCCAAGTCACGGAGCGGAATCCTTAACGCTTAAACAATCTTGCTCTGCAATTGGAGGTTTTGGTTGAAGCTTCGGTCACAACTTGAGGAACATCTGTATTTTAGCGGAGGAAGAAATTTCGCCACCTCAGGATGCCGAGAGTTAACTAACAAGCCGGTCGCCTGTTTTGCCCCGCTCTCTGGATCTCTCTCTCTCTCTGACCGATTGGCTCTCTTTATAGATCCACCCGAACCCCCTGAGCTGACGCAGAACTCCGGGACCCTCTCTGTCACTGCTGATGTCGCTTTGGAGGTGAGTTTGTCTCTCTTTAAATGAAGGGATGTTGTTTACAGTAGTCCTTTTTTTATTTTTTTCACTTTCATAACACATAATCACATGTATACTATTATATAGCCAACTTTGTATTGTATTATTAAATGTTTAAATCAATTTGTCTTACCATCCACTCCCAAAAACAATTATTGGCTCTTCTGCTCTTCGTACACCATATTTGCACCGTATCCATCACTTTCTTCTCCCTCTCTCCTCACCCTCCATACCTCCTCTCTTCCCTCCGTCATCTCTCCGTTCTCTACTTCCTCTTCCCCTCTCCTTCTCCTCTCTCCCCTTTCCACTCCTCCTTTCTCTCCTCCTCTTAGCAATAGCAATAGCAGTTAGACTTATATACCGCTTCATGGGTCTTTCAGCCCTCTCTAAGCAGTTTACAGAGTCAGCATATCGCCCCCACAGTCTGGGTCCTCATTTTACCCACCTCGGAAGGATGGAAGGCTGAGTCAACCTTGAGCTGGTGAGATTAGAACCGCTGAAACTGCAGATAACAGTCAGCTGAAGTGGCCTGTAGTACTGCACCCTAACCACTGCGCCACCTCGGCTCTCCCCCCCTGCCCTCTCTCCTATCCCTCTCTTCTTCCCTTACCTCTACTTCACTCTCTTCATCTTATTTACTGGGTGTATTTCAGCTTCTGAGCAAGCTCCATTTTACGTTGATGGTATTTATAATTCCTTTTCAATATACATATTTAATTTTGACATATATCTTCCTCCTCCTTTTTTTTTTTAAAACAACCAGAACAAAAAAGTATACATATATAGTCATTGTGCTTTTAAATTGGATGATATTTATGACGGGGGAGAGGGGATTTTAAAGATTCTTTGTCCCTAACGATGGCCCATTTTGAAAATCTTTGAGCAACTCTGTTCAGAGGGCTACAAATCCTCCATAAAAGAGACAGAGGTTGCATTAGCCTTCACCTAATAGATCATGGTTTATAATTATTTGTGGAATGAATACCGTGTGTTTTCCCCCGAAAATAAGATGGGGTCTTATTTTCTTTTGACCCCCCCCCTTTGAAATAAGCGCTTGGCCTTATATTGCGGGCGTGGTCATCTCATGGCTGCTGCTGTGTTGCAATATTTTGGGGAGGGCTCATTTTTGGGGAGGGGGTTATTTTAGCCCATGCGCTCCAAAGCCCGATTCAGCTTATAGAGCCAAGGTGGCGCAGTGGTTAAATGCAGCACTGCAGGCTACTTCAGCTGACTGCAGTTCTGCAGTTCGGCTGTTCAAATCTCACCGGCTCAGGGTTGACTCAGCCTTCCATCCTTCCGAGGTGGGTAAAATGAGGACCCGGATTGTTGTTGGGGGCCATATGCTGACTCTGTAAACCGCTTAGAGAGGGCTGAAAGCCCTATGAAGCGGTATATAAGTCTAACTGCTATTCCTATTGCTATTATTCCCCGGGGAGGTCTTATGTTCAGGGAAACAGGGTACATTCACACAGGATGAGCATATAACTCCAGGGTCATCTTTGGGGAGTGAGGGGGTGGGGGTCAGAAAACTCAAGATAAAAGCCAGGTCAGTGTGTGGTCAGTGCTTTGCCCTGTTATCATAAGCAATAGCAATAGCAGTAGACTTATATACCGCTTCATAGGGCTTTCAGCCCTCTCTAAGCGGTTTACAGAGAGTCAGCATATTGCCCCCAACAACAATCCGGGTCCTCATTTTACCCACCTCGGAAGGATGGAAGGCTGAGTCAACCCTGAGCCGGTGAGATTTGAACCGCTGAACTGCTGATCTAGCAGTAGCCTGCAGTGCTGCATTTAACCACTGCGCCAGATTCAGGATAAAAAAAGGCAAAAGTTTTGTTGATGGAATAGCAGGTTTCGATTTTTCACACATACACACCCACTGTGGAAGTCCCAGGCAGCTGGTGGGGGAGGGGGGATACACTTAGGTTTACAACCAGTTTGCCACTGTGAGCGTGGGCATGTGCTCACTTTTGTTGCGTGTGTACGCACCTTCCACGCATGAATATGCTGCCTTTGGCACATGCGCTTTGCTCCCGCGCGTGGCATGCGCCCAGGTGCGTGGAGTTGAAAACAGCGGCTACATAGACCGTTTTGGAGCCGGGGAGGGGGGTCCCAGGAGGGGGTCCCAGGGCTTGTGAAGGCCTTTCTAAGCAGCCCCCCCCTGTCCTTTCTCAGATAGCCGTGTGCACGGGCAAAAATGGCTACCCCGCGCCAACCGTCAGCTGGTACAAAGATGGGCAGTTTCTGAATATTACCACCGAACACAACAAAGGTAAGGAAGCCGTTTCTTTCTTTGTTCATTGAATAGAAGGAGGGACAGCCAGGTATTTTGCCCCCCAAGGGGTCTCGGATTGGCAGACCCATAAAGAGACACCCTTTAAACTTGGACATGCAATAGGAAAAATTGGCAGAGAAAGAGGAGGGGAGAGAGAGAGAGAGAGAGAGAGCGAGATGGAGGGACAGACAGACAGATGTAAATGAAGAGCGAGAGAGAGAGATGGATGGATGGACAGACAGATGTAAATGAAGAGAGAGAGAGAGATGGAGGGACAGACAGACAGATGTAAATGAAGAGAGAGAGAGAGATGGAGGGACAGACAGATGTAAATGAAGAGAGAGAGAGAGAGAGATGGATGGACAGACAGACAGATGTAAATGAAGAGAGAGAGAGATGGAGGGACAGACAGATGTAAATGAAGAGAGAGAGAGAGAGAGATGGATGGACAGACAGATGTAAATGAAGAGAGAAAGAAAGAAAGAAAGAAAGAAAGAAAGAAAGAAAGAAAGAAAGAAAGAAAGAAAGAAAGAAAGAAAGAAAAAGAATACACAATTGCACCCGCCCACTTGATTTGTCAGGCCTGCAGCCATCTTTTCTTTTGGGTCTTTGCCCTGGCACACTTTCTATTATTCTGCTATGCCTTTTCTATGGTGGGAAAAATGGGAGCTGGGGATTGTACGGAGTTAGATGCTATGTAGCCAGAACAACATTCTTTCTAGAAAGCCAAGGTCATCCTCTGTCTCTGCACCTCTGCACTGGAACTGGATGGGTGGAAGCTGCCAGCATGGCAGTGGAAGATTGGACCATGGGATGGACTTGTGGGTGTGGGGGCAAGATATTAAACTTTCAACTGGGTGGGGAAAACCGGGAAGCTTTCAGATTCGGGCTTTCCCAGATGTGCCAACATGGCTCTCTTAATCAATTGGAACTTTGGGCAATACTTTGCCTTGGACTCTGATTTACTTTTGGATGCTATTTGGAACCCTGACGGGGTGGTGGGGGAACCAACAAAAACCCCACCTCCAGCCTACACACATTTGAAACAGTGGACGTTATCTGTTGCGAATCTCATCTTCGTCGTGTTGTCTTTCCTTCCCAGAGCTCTACGAGGTGGTGAAGACTGTGAAGGAAGCCTCGGGACTATATTCCAGATCCAGCGTACTCTACATGCGTCCCAAAAAAGCAGACAAAAACTCCGTTTTCCAATGCAAACTCAGCTACAAGATGCCAAACGGGGTGGTCAACACGGAGGAATCGCAACCTTTCAATCTCACCTTGCATTGTAAGTGGGGGGGGGGCAGGGGGTAGGGGGGGGCTCTTGATTTTGTTCTCCTGTAGTCCCTGCCCCCCCTCCAAAGAAAAAGCTTTTCAGGAGGAGGGCAATGAACATAAATCACAGGATTGAAAATAGCCCCCTCTCTGGCTACTATCTGACTGTGGGGTTTTCAGAATACAGATGGTCCTCGATTTGCGGCCGCGATTCACCCCAACATTTCTGTCCCTAAGCGAGACAGAGGTTAGCGATAGCACTTCGACTTACAGCCCTCTCTAAGCGGTTTACAGAGTCAGCCTCTTGCCCCCCCCCCCAACAATTTTGGGTCCTCATTTTACCCACCTTGGAAGGATGGAAGTCTTGAGTCAATCTTGAGCTGGTCAGGATTGAACTGCTGGCTGTGGGGAGAGTTAGTCTGCAATGCTGCATTCTAACCACTGTGCACCATGGAACGGAGAGAGGGAAGGAAGGAAGGAAGGAAGGAAGGAAGGAAGGAAGGAAGGAAGGAAGGAAGGAAGGATTAGAAAGAAAGAAGGAAAGAAAGAAAAAGGAAGAGCAATAGCATTTTATATACTGCTTCACAGTGCTTTACAGCCCTCTCAAAGCAGTTTATAGAGTCAGCCTCTGATTGGCCCTGCCACCATTTATTCTCTGCCTGCCAAGTCCCAGCTGATCGGGAGGAGATGGGGATTTTGCAGTATCCTTCCCCTGGAGTGGGGAGGGAATGGAGATTTTGCAGTATCCTTCCCCTGGAGTGGGGAGGGAATGGAGATTTTGCAGTATCCTTCCCAAGGAGTGGAGAGGAGATGGATATTTTACAGTATCCTTCCCCTGGAGTGGGGAGGGAATGGGGATTTTGCAGTATCCTTCCCCTGTCATGCCCACCAAAGCTGTACCTGCCAAGCCACACCTGCCAAGCTCTGCCACGCCCACCAAGCCACGCCCACAGAACCGGTAATAATTTTTTTTTTGAATTTTTAGCCATGAATCTGCTTGCTAGGAATTCTGCCAGTTGAAATGCAAACCCCCTTCCCGAGCGAATGCCCAAGTTGGCGAAAGCAGAATCATAAAATATCTGACTTTTGGTTTTTACTTTTACTGCTATCTTGTTATCTTTTATGCTGTTTTCTTTCAAAGGACCGGATTCTTTGTGGGCTTTTCAAATGTTTGTTTTCGTGGGGATGAAAGTAGAAACGGGTAAAGATGTTTGATAAAAGTAGATGCGTCAGCCAGGATTTGTGTTTCCTGAGGTCTGGTTGATGAACTCGGTGTGTTATTTTGCCGCCGTTGATTCAGCTGCCTTGCAGCTGAAAGAGAGAGAGAGAATGAGAGAGAGAGAGAAAGAGAGAAAAAGAGAGAGAAAGACAGAAAGAGAAAGACATAGAGAAAGAGAGAGAAAGAGAAAGAGAGAAAAAAGAGAAAGAGAGAGAGAAAGAGAGAAAGGGAAAGACACAGAGAAAGAGAGAGAAAAAGAGAAAGAGAGAGCGAAAGAGAAAGAGAGAGAGAAAGAGAGAAACAGAAAAAGAGAGAGAGAGAAAAAAGAGAGAGAGAGAGAGAAAAGAGAGAAAGAGAAAGACACAGAGAGAGCAAGAGAGAGAAGGAGAGAGAGAAAAAAAGAGAATGAGAAAGACAGAGAGAAAGTGAGACCTAGTTTAGCTACCCAAATTAAGACTGCTTACCTGGTCATTAAGTGAAGCAGCCATTAAATGAATTGGCGACAGTCCTTTTGATCTTCCTTTCCCTCTCCTTTGAATGCTGGCTGGGGAATTCTGGGAGTTGGAGTCCACCCCTCTTTAAAATTGCTGAGATTGAGCCATATTTCTTTAAGGATCTGCAGTTCTACACATCATCCATCCCTTGGTGGGTTCGTTGCAAAGTTACTTTTTCGTTACTGACGTCAGGGCAAGTGGTCGCTAAACAAATCCGTTGCTAACTAAGTTCCTGCCTGCATCCACACACACGCATTCACTCTCCAATAATAACCTTCTTGCGTTACAATTCCTAGAATGCTTAAATTTTCACTGCGGCTCCCGAGTAATCCTATTTCCGACTTTCACCCTCCACCCCTGTAGATTATACCGAAAATGTGCAGTTTGCCTTGGATTCGCCAAAAGTCATCAAGGAAGGAGACGACGTGAAGCTGCGGTGCCAGGGCGACGGGTTCCCCCAACCCGAATATTCATTCTCCAAAGTGCAGGTATTGCTTGGTCCGATCCTGGTTCCTTTCCCCCCCCCCCGCCTCCCCCCCCAAAGGAAGCAGAATTAGGTTGGCCGTCCTATTTTGACCCAATCAGTTCAGGCAGACCGAAAGAAAAGGAAGAAATGGAGGAACCTGTTTTCCTGGGCAGGTTGCATGTCCCCAATCATTTCCTTGGCTTAATGTTGGCTTAATGTTGGCTTAAGGTCATGTTGGGTTTTTGGGGTCCGTATTGGAGCGAAATTCTGGTGGCTCAGATTCGACGGGAGCCTCTTGGTACAGATGGTCCTTGGCTTAGAGCCAGAGTGGACCCCAAAATTTCTGTGGCTATGCTAGATTGTTGTTAAATTAGTAATATGTGTCAGCGTTCCAAGTATCATGTAGAATTAAATCAGAGTCCAAGGCAAAACGATTCTTAAAGTTCCAATTTAATAAAGCAGACATCTTAGCGCATCTGTGTTAATCCCAATTCTGGAAATGACATCAGAATCCCACCCAGTTAAAAGTTCATGATCTTGTCCCCACACCCTCAATCCATCAATTGGTCCAATCTTCTTCTTCCACGCTGGCGTCTCCACCCAGCTGCTTCCGGTCAGGTGTAAAAGTGCAGAGACAAAAGATGACCTTGGCTTCTAGAAAAGAATGACAACAATACATTCCACAATCCTACTCCTGTCTATTCCCCCCTCCCATCAACTATACTAAGTTCATAGCATAGTGCCAAGATGCCTGATTTATTAAATTGGAACTTTAAGGATCGTTTTGCCTTGGACTCTGATTTAATTCTACATGATACTTGGAACGTTCACAACATGTTGTTAAGTGAATTTTGCTTCCCCATGGACTTTGCTTGTCAAGGAGGGGGTGCAGTGGCCTAGAGGTAGAGCTCTCACCTCACCATCAGGAGGGCTGTGAGTTTGATCCTAAGTAGAGGCAGATATTATTTCTCTCTCTGGGCACAATGAGAATCTATCTGCTGAATAAAACTCCGCATTGGCAACAGGGAATGGCATCCGGCCAGTAATACACAGCTCCATTCAGTTTGCCCAGACTCCACCCTGCAAGGGATTATGGAGTCATTCAGTGAAGACGATGATGGACTTTGCTTGTCAGACAATCATAAAAGGGAATCACTGCAACCGTCACCCATTGCTAAGCACCCAAATTTGGGCAACATGACCAAGAGATGCTGTAATGGTCATAAGTGTGAGAAACGATCATAAGTCTGTTTCTCACTGCTGTTGGGACCATCTGTTTAGGCTGTTCAGAATGCACTGTTCAGAATTTGTTGTTAGTTGTAAAGTCATGTTCGACCCATCGCAACCCCATGGACAACATTCCTCCAGGCCTTCCTGTCCTCTACCATCCTCTGGAGTCCATTGAAGTTCACGGCGACTGCTTCGGTGACTCCATCCAGCCACCTCCTTCTCTGCCGTCCCCTTCTTCTTTTGCCCTCCATTGTTCCCAGCATGTGGCTCTTCTCCAGGGAATCCTTCCTTCTCATCAGGTGGCCAAAGTCTTTGAGTTTCCTCTTCAGGCTCTGGTCTTCTAAAGACCAGTCAGGGCTGATCTTCTCTAGGACTGACCGGTTGGATGGCCTTGCAGTCCAAGGGACTCAATGCAGGAATCTTCTCCAGCACCAGAGTTCAAAGGCCTCCATTCTTTGGCGCTCAGCCTTCCTTATGGTCCATCCTTCACAGCCATCCATTGCAACTGGGAAAACCATCGCTTGGACTATACCCACTTTTGTTGGCAGGGTGATGTCTCTCCTTTTTAGTAGGCTGCTGTTCAGAATGGACTTCACTAAATGAATGGCTGTATGTTGAGGACTTCCTGTGTCTGATGACATCATTTCTCCAGCCTTACCTACCATACTTTTTGGAGTATAAGACACACATTTTTCCCTCAAAAAAGAGGCTGAAAATCTGGGTGCACCATACACTGAATACAGCAGTGTATAAGATGCACCCGCCCCCTTCACCAAAAGGGTTGTGCATAGCCTTTAGGAAGCTTCCAGGATGCTCCTGGGGGCTGGGGGGGGGCAGAAATGAGGAAAAAACGGGCCGTTTTTGGGAGGTCTGCAAAGTCCCAAAACTTTTTTTTTTTAATTTGCCCCTTCAAAATCTTGGTGCTGCTTATACTCTGAAAAATACGGTATTTCTGCTCTTCCTTCCCAGAGTGCCAATCAACTGTTGGATCTGCCCACCACCACGGATGGTGTCCTCCTGCTTCCACAAGTGACCAAGGCTGACAGTGGGACCTACCGCTGTCAGGTCCTGGATTTCTATAGTCCTTCCGAGGTGGAATTGGAGAAGGACGTCAACATCTTCATCCATTGTGAGTGCCCCATTGAATGCTGGGGGAGAGAGAGAGAGAGAGAGAGAGAGAGGCCTTTTCATCATCCAGTTTCTAAGTTGTCTCAAAGGTGCTTTTTCAGGAAGCAACTGGACTTTCTTGTTTTTTCTTTGAAGAGGTTTCGCTTCTCACCCAAGAAGCTTCTTCTGTTCTGAAGCTTCTGAGGAGATTTCGCTTCTCACCCAAGAAGCTTCTTCGGTTCTGAAGCTTCTGAGGAGGTTTCGCTTCTCACCCAAGAAGCTTCTTCAGTTCCGAAGCTTCTGAGGAGATTTTGCTTCTCACCCAAGAAGCTTCTTCAGATCTGAAGCTTCCGAGGAGGTTTCGCTTCTCACGCAAGAAGCTTCTTCGGTTCTGAAGCTTCTGTGGAGGTTTTGCTTCTCACCCAAGAAGCTTCTTCGGTTCTGAAATTTCTGAGGAGGTTTCGCTTCTCACCCAAGAAGCTTCTTCGGTTCTGAAGCTTCTGTGGAGGTTTCGCTTCTCACCCAAGAAGCTCCTTCGGTTCTGAAGCTTCTGAGAAGGTTTTGTTTCTCACCCAAGAAGCTTCTTCGGTTCTGAAGTTTCTGAGGAGGTTTCGCTTCTCACCCAAGAAGCTTCTTCGGTTCTGAAGCTTTCGAGGAGGTTTCGCTTCTCACCCAATAAGCTTCTTCGACTCTGAAGCTTCTGAGGAGGTTTTGCTTCTCATCCAAGGAGCTTCTTCGGTTCTGAAGCTTCTGAGGAGGTTTCGCTTCTCACCCAAGAAGCTTCTTCAGCTCTGACAGGATGAGAAGCGAAGTGCCTTCAAAGGAAAAACAAGAAAACCCAGATGCCTCCTGAAAAAGCACCTTTGAGACAACCATGACCTGGATGACTGAGAATCTCTACAGGGTCTATTAACTAAGTTGCTAATTAAAATTAAGCCTCGTCTTCTGGGTTCCAGATCTGGATCCCCTGGTCCTTAATCCAACCAAGGCAGTGAGAGTCAACCGAAGCGAAGACCTTCAGTTGACCTGTTCCGGCAATGGCTCCAGTATACCCACCTTGTCATGGAGGAAGGTAGGTAGACTTTGCAGGGGGCTTCCTTCCTAAGTCACACATCTGCCAGAACATTGCATGGATCAAAGTTGGAGGCTCAGCGGGACGAGATGGTCAGCCAGTTCCAGGCCAGGATGCAGTCCCACTGGAACGAGGCCCTCCGGCTCTTCGCCACCAGCGGCTCTTCCCTCCAGCCTTCTCCCAAAGCCCCCCACCAGGAGGCCGAAGCAGACCCCAAGTCAGAATTTCTGCCCCACAAAAAAAAAGACCCCCGAAGGGGGAGACCCTCTGTAGCAACACAAGTGTTCATTGCACGTATCCATCCCAGGAGCCCGGATTTAGTGCAATGTGAAAAATGCAAATATATTTTTCTGCGGACCGCCAAAAATTTTCCCACGGACCGCCACTTGGTGACCGCTGATCTAGAGAACCCGAGGCAGGGAATCACATCTGGGATAATAGCAATCTGTTCCTTTTTTAAAAAAATTCTCCTGCAGGGAAGGCAACAGGTGGGAACTGGCGAGACTCTATCACTGCAAGGACTGACATACTCCATGGCGGGCACTTACGTCTGCGAGGCATCCGTGCCCAGCATCTCCGGACTGAAGCGGAACGAGTCAGTCCAAGTTATTGTAGAAGGTAGGTAGTGGGGTGTGTGTGTGAGAGAGAGAGGGGGGGGAGAGTGTTGTGTAAAGGAGGCGAAGTGGAACTGGAAGCAGGGTGCAGGAAAGGAAGATGCTGCAATCGGTAATTGGAAGAAGACAGTACCATTCAACGTTAACATTTTAATCGGTTTAGCTGTATACTTTTAATATGATTTGATATGCCTCTTAATTTTGAATTGTGGGGCCTGCCAAAGTTTTGTTTTATTTATTTACTAGTTGATAACCTGGCATTGCCTGGGTATTTATTTATAGGGGGAAAATGTCTGGGAAAAAACGCAATTTCTGATGTTGGATTTCACACACACCCTTACCTGCGCTGCACAGTAGAAGTCATTTTATGGCAGTACAGTAGAAGCCACTTTAAGGCACAACAGGCTAAATCTTATGGCCGTACAGTAGAAGCCATTTTAAGGCACAACAGCCTGTATCTTATGGCAGTACAGTAGAAGCCATTTTAAGGCACAACAGGCTGTATCTTATGGCAGTACAGTAGAAGCCATTTTAAGGCACAACAGGCTGTATCTTAACAGAACAACCCCCCACCACTACCACAAGGTGTGTTAAGGGAGTCTTACCCCCCACAGTATTTTTCTCCAGAGAGTAAGTCAACTGCGTACCAAGTGTGGTTGAAACTGCTAGAGGTGTTCCAGAGTTATGCTGAAACATACCCACACATGACCATTTTAACATATAGATTAGATTTTTTATCCTGTGTATTTTTACTTTATAACTAATTCAAGGTGGCTCACAGACATAATATTCCTTCCTCCTCCTATTTTCCCCACAACAACAACCCTGTGCGGTAGGGTTCCTGCTTTGAGCAGGGGGTTGGACTGAGGTGACGCAGTGGTTAAATGCAGCACTGCAGGCTACTTCAGCTGACTGCAGTTCTGCAGTTCGGCTGTTCAAATCTCACCGGCTCAGGGTTGACTCAGCCTTCCATCCTTCTGAGGTGGGTAAAATGAGGACCCAGACTGTGGGGGCGATATGCTGACTCTGTAAACCGCTTAGAGAGGGCTGAAAGCCCTATGAAGCGGTATATAAGTCTAACTGCTATTGCTATTCCAAGGTCCCGTCCAGCTCTGTTATTCTGACATCTTGGTGCTCAAGGCTTTAAGGCGGGGCTCCCCAAAAAATGTGAATAGTAGATTAAGCAAGCTAATTGGAATCCTTGTGTGTAGGTGAGTCACAGGGAGGGGGAAGGGCCTGACCTCTAAGCCCATCCTCACCCCCTGAGCTATGTTGTCTGCCAGATCCCACTCGTCTTCCCAGCCTTTGCCAGGCCTGTCTCTTTTCATCTTCCTAGGAAAAGCTGTGTAAGGAATAACCTCTGGATGGAGAGCGTCACACCTCGACAGATGTGTGGGCCAAATTGTTTACGAAAGGAACTGTTATCTAGGGAGCAGGCTCCTGGGCCAAAACGTGTCTTCAAACTACCTCAAAGCCCACTACTCCTCCTTTCCAAGAGCCACAGAGCGCTGCTTCTTAACCGTGGAAATTTGGAATAGAATAGAGTGACAGGGTTGGAAGGGACCTTGGAGGTCTTCTAGTCCAACCCCCTGCTTAGGCAGGAAACCCTACACCACTTCAGACAAACGGCTATCTAATCTCTTCTTTAAAAAACTTCCAGTGTTGGAGCATTCACAACTTCTGGAGGCAACCACTGATTAATTGTTCTCACTGTCAGGAAATTTCTCCCCAGTTCTAAGTTGCTTCTCTCCTTGATTAGTTGCCACCCATTGCTTCTTGTTCAGCCCTCCGGTGCTTTGGAGAATAGCTTGACTCCCTCTTCTTTGTGGCAGCCCCTGAGATATCGGAAGGCTGCTATCATGTCAACCTTAGTCCTTCTTTTCATCAAACTAGAGACATACCCAGTTCCTGCAACCGTTCTTCATATGTTTTAGTCTCCGGTCCCCTAATCCTCTTTGTTGCTCTTCTCTGCACTCTTTCTAGAGTCTCCGCATCTTTTCTACATCGTGGCAACCAAAACTGAATGCAGTATTCCAAGTGTGGCCTTCCCAAGGCCTTATAAAGTTGTATTAACACTCTTAACACACGATTTTAATTGTATCCCTCTGTTTATGCTGCCTAGGATTGTGTTGGGGTTTTTGGCAGCTGTAACACAATGTTGGCTCGTGTTTAAGTGATTGTCCAATAGGACTCCAAGATCCCTCTCACAGTTACTGCTATTGAGCGAGGTTATACCTGTGCTTCTCTCTCTCTTCTCTCTCTCACACACACTCTCTCCTACAGGAAAGCCAGAGGTAGACATTCAGCAAACCATCATCCAAGAGCTGGAACAGACAGTGAAGCTCACCTGCACCGTTTTCGGCCATCCTCAGCCAGAGATCAGATGGAGCATACCTGGCGGGAAGGTGAGACTCCGTCCAAGGTCTGGCAAACACCAAGAACAAGATCTCTTCCTTATCACGCAGCGCTGTTTTAAGGGTGCAAGGTTTTCAAAATAGGTTCAGTAAACAGACGCAATTCTGCACGCACTTATCTAAAATCCTCTCTTTGCTAAACAAACTTTAGCCGGTTGGTGGAAACGAATGGAAATGTGCAAAATCCGTTTTTGACTCTCTCTCTCTCTCTCTCTCCCTCCCTCCCTCTCTCTTTCTTTCTCCCACCCCTCTTTCTCTTTCTCTTTCTTTCTCTTTCTCTCTCTCACACACTCTCTCTCCCTCTCCGTCCCTCTCTCTCTCTTTCTCACTCTCTCCCGCTCTTTCTCTCTCTTTCTCTTTCTCTCTCTCTCTCCCACTCTTTTCCCTCCCTCCCTCCCTGTTTTTCTCTCTCTTTCTCACTCTCTCCCCCTCTTTCTCTCTCCCTCCCTCTTTCTCTCTCTTTCTTTCTCTCTCTCACTCTCTCTCACTCTCTCCCTCCCTGTCTTTCTCTCTCCCTCCCTCTTTCTCTCTCTTTCTCTTTCTCTCTCTCTCACACTTTCTCTCCCTCTCTCCCTCCCTCCCGGTCTTTCTCACTCTCTCCCTCCCTCTTTCTCTCCCTCCCTCCCTCTCTTTCTGTCCCTCCCTCTTTCTCTCTCTTTCTCTTTCTCTCTCTCCCACTCTTTCTCTTCCTTCCTCCCTCTCTTCCTCCCTCCCTCTCTCCCTCCCTCTTTCTCTCTTTCTCACTCTCTCTCTCTTTCTCTCCCTTCCTCTCTCTCTTTCTCTCCCTCCCTCCCTCTTTCTCTTTCTCTCTCTCCCACTCTTTCTCTCCCTCCCTCTCTCCCTCCCTCTTTCTCTCTCTTTCTCACTCTCTCACTCTCTCTCTTTCTCTCCCTCCCTCTCTCTCTCTCTCCCTCCCTCTCTCTCTTTCTGTCCCTCCCTCTTTCTCTCTCCCTCCCTCCCTCTTTCTCTCCCTCCCTCTCTCTCTTTCTGTCCCTCCCTCTTTCTCTCTCTTTCTCTTTCTCTCTCTCCCACTCTTTCTCTCCCTTCCTCCCTCTCTTCCTCCCTCCCTCTCTCCCTCCCTCTTTCTCTCTTTCTCACTCTCTCTCTCTTTCTCTCCCTTCCTCTCTCTCTTTCTCTCCCTCCCTCCCTCTTTCTTTCTCTTTCTCTCTCTCCCACTCTTTCTCTCCCTCCCTCTCTCCCTCTTTCTCTCTCTTTCTCACTCTCTCTCTTTCTCTCCCTCCCTCTCTCTCTCTCTCCCTTCCTCCCTCCCTTTCTCTTTCTCTCCCTCCTTCCCTTCCTCCCTCTCTCTTTCTCTCTTTCCCCCTCTTCCTCTCTCTCTCCCTTACTCTCTTTCTCTCCCTCCCTCTCTGTCTCTTTCTCTCCCTCCCTCCCCCCCTCCCTCTTTCTCTCTCTCCCCCTCCCTCCCTCTCTCACTCCAGGCTCCCGTAAAACACTCGGCAAATAAATATATTGCTGAATTGTTAGTGGAATTGACCCCCAAACTGATCCAAAGCGGAGTTCAGTGCACCGCCGAGAACAAGTATGGCTCAGCCAAAAGGAACTTTGAGCTGAAAATGGGTAAGAAACTCCCTTTTCAGTCCGCTGTCTGCCTATTTGTGGTTGTGGGTATGCCCGGGTGTGCTGTGAGTGGGCAAAACTTTCAGATGCAGGTAGTCCTCGACGTACAATGGTTCATTTAGAGGCTGTTCAAACTTACAACGGCCCTGAAAAAAAGGTGACGTACACACTTAACGACTGTTGCGTCTTCCCCGTGGTTACACGATCGAAATTCAGCTGCCTGGCAACCAACTCATGTTTATGACAGTCGCAATGTCCCTTTTGCGACCTTCCGATGAGCGAAGCCAGATTCACTTAACAACCGGGTTACTAAGTTCACAGTTGCAGGGATTCACTCAACGGCGGTGGCAGAAATAGGCCGTGCAATGGGGCAAAACTCCCTTAACGAATGTCTCGCTTAGCCACAGGAAGGCGGGGCTCAAGTTGCAGTCACGGTTCTTAAGGAAATTCGGCTTCCCCTATTGACCTGCGATCCTGGGGTGTTGCACGTACCATAAAATACATGCTGGTGGCCCAGATCCTGACCATGGGGATAGGACGGTCATAAGTCGAGGACTATCTGTCCCCTAAAGTCGCCGAAGTTTGAGAAAGCTCGGTTAGACTTTGCTAACCAATCTCTCTCTCTCTCTCTCTCTCTCCTTTGTAGTAACTCCGACACTCTCTGTCACTTCGAAGCCGGCTTGTAAGTATTTTCTTTCCCTTTCTCCCTTCCTGTCGGTGCTAGTCGGAAAGGGCGGTTCAGGATGATGGGAGTTGTAGCAATAGCAATAGCAGTTAGACTTATATACCGCTTCATAGGGCTTTCAGCCCTCTCTAAGCGGTTTACAGAGTCAGCATATCGCCCCCAACAATCCGGGTCCTCATTTTACCCACCTCGGAAGGATGGAAGGCTGAGTCAACCTTGAGCCGGTGAGATTTGAACAGCCGAACTGCAGAACTTCAGTCAGCTGAAGTAGCCTGCAGTACTGCACCCTAACCACTGTGCCACCTCGGCTCTTGTAGTCTGTAGTTGTAGTCTGAGGCAGCTGCAAAAAAACCCCAAGTTAGCCATTCCGGACAGCTGTGGTTATGGTTCTTGCCGTGTGTGTGTGTGTGTGTGTGTGTGTGTGTGTGTTGTTTCCTGCTGGCATTTACTACCAGTTCGGCACGCGGAAAAAAAATCTTTCCATGAAGATTGTTCTGCGTATACGCAGGACAGAAAATAGAGATGGCGGTACTGAGGATAGAACCGGTTCGGGGGCGTGTATCCAGCCGAGTTACTACCTACTCGGCCAAACCGGTCAGAACCAGTAGGAACCCACCTCTGGTTCTTGTGTTCTCTGGTTTCACCAGTGTCCTCCCCTTTCCCCCCCCCCCCTTCCTTCCCCAACAGCGGAAGAGGAACAGGGTCAAACCGGAAGCACGATGGCGGTGATTGCGGTGTGCGTGTGCGTCCTTGTCCTGCTCCTGATCGTGGGCTTCTTCTACTTCATGCAACGCCGGGGCCACCTGCCCTGCAGCCGGGGAGAGAAAAGATCGCTGTGAGTGACGCCGTTGCGCTTGGCGGCCCGAATCGGTTCTCCTAAGGTGTTTCGCCTCCCAGGAGCGGGTTTTCCCCGGAAACTTCCTCTAAGGCATGGGGAGAGAGGAGAGGAGAGGAAGGAGGGAGAGTGGGGAAGGAATATCTATCTATCTATCTATCTATCTATCTATCTATCTATCTATCTATCCATCCATCCATCCATCCATCCATCCATCCATCCATCCATCTATCTATCTATCTCTATCTCTCGATCTATCTATCTATCTATGTATCTATCTATCTATGTATCTATCTATCTATCTATCTATCTATCTATCTATCTATCTATCTATCTATCTATCTATCAAACTACTATATCTATCTATGTATCTATCTATCTATGTATCTATCTATGTATCTATCTATCTATGTATCTATCTATCCTATCTATCTATCTATCTATCTATCTATCTATCTATCTATCTATCTATCTATCTATCTATCTATCTCTATATCCATCCATCCATATCTATCTATCTATCTATCTATCTATCTATCTATCTATCTATCTATCTATCTATCTATCCTATCCTATCCTATCCTATCCTATCCTATCCTATCTATCTATCTATCTATCTATCTATCTATCATCTATCTATCTATCTATCTATCTATCTATCTATCTATCTATCTATCTATCTATCTATCATCTATCTATCTAAAAAAGGCAAATACTACTCACTCATCATGAAATCTCCAAATTTGGCACGTCTGTTCCTCTTGGCTTCTAGGTGCTCGCTAAGAAAGGATTTTTCGAAATGACCATCAGGTCATTAGTATTTATTACAGAGTAATTAACACGCTCTGAGGCTAAGGAGTTCTACTCCCCCTCCCCACCTGAGAAGAACTCTGTTCCAACTGCCAGTTGCCTCACATTCCGTTACCTCAGTTCAAACTGGCAGACGTTCCACTCCTTCACTCAGGAGCGGTCTGGAGCTCCTTACAGTGCTAAGAGGCGAAAGATTTATACGATCTGAAGAGAAACCAGAGTTACAGTGCTAAACATCAGTACCTCACCCAAATGTCTACGCCTTCCACCTATGGAACTGCTTCCGGACTCAAGGTGGCGGGAGCGATATTCCCTTATGTGTTTCAATCACCGGCCACCAATCAGACAACGGATTGTGAACTGAATTCCTTCTGCATAGCCCGGTCACATTGTTTCGTCGCAAAGCATGGATATCCAGCTAGTGTAATCTATTTTAGATTAGCCTCTCAAACCAGCTGTATCCTGTGGCGATCCTTACTTGTCCGTCAAAGGGTGCTTGATTCTAGTTTGATGAACACATGTTGAATTAGATGGTTGTTTTCTTCTGCGTTCAGGACCCCCAAGGAAGGGACTCCGGATAACACCGTGGTGGAGATGAGGGCCGACAGGCGGAACGAACAGACGGGGTTGCTGAATCCTGGAGGCGGCGGCGGTGGAGGAGGAGGAAGGGGGACGAATGAGGTGAGGAGGGGGCTGGGTGGGCCGACAATAAGAGCCCCCCTCCCTGGCCCATGAAAGCTTCAGAGTGTCAGCCTTTACAGCAGCGGTGGGAAACTATGGCCCTTGTGGACTTCAACTCCCAGAATTCCTGAGCTCCTCCAGACCCTCCCTTAAGGGTGGCCCTTAAGTTCCCAGGATTCCCAGCAATGGCCAAGCTACCAGGGGAATCCTGGGAACTGAAGTCCATATAACTAGTGTGCTTGCAGGATTAGGGGGGAGAAGCGATTGGGGTGGTGCAAAGGAAGACAATGGAGTGTGAATTAATGCCCTCTTTTCTTCCTTTTTTCCTTCTCCCCCTTCCCTCGTTCCTCCAATCCCTCTCCTTTCCCTCCCTCCGTCCCTCTTAATCCTTCTTCCTGCCTTCTGTCCTTACTTCCCTCCCTCCTTCCCTCTTCTAAATCTCCCTCCCTCTCTTCCTTCCTTTTTCCCTTCCTTCCTTCTTCCATATTCTCCTCCCTCCCTCCCTCCCTCCCTCTTAATCCTCCTTCCTGCCTTCTGTCCTTACTTCCCTCCCTCCTTCCCTCTTCTAAATCACCCTCCCTCCCTCTCTTCCTTCCTTCCTTTTTCTCTCCCTCCCTTCTTCTATATTCTCCCTCCCTCTTAATCTTCCTTCCTGCCTTCTGTCCTTACTTCCCTCCCTCCTTCCCTCTTCTAAATCTCCCTCCCTCTCTTCCTTCCTTTTTCCCTTCCTTCCTTCTTCCATATTCTCCTCCCTCCCTCCCTCCCTCCCTCCCTCTTAATCCTCCTTCCTGCCTTCTGTCCTTACTTCCCTTCCTCCTTCCCTCTTCTAAATCTCCCTCCTTCCTTCCTTCCTTTTTCCCTCCCTCCCTCCCTCCCTCTCTTCCTTCCTTCCTTTTTCCCTCTCTCCCTTCTTCCATATTCTCCTCCCTCCCTCCCTCTTAATCCTCCTTCCTGCCTTCTGTCCTTACTTCCCTTCCTCCTTCCCTCTTCTAAATCTCCCTCCCTCCCTTCCTTCCCTCCTTCCTTCCCCTCTCCCTAATCCAGTGCTGAGCAGAGGGACGGCTGGACCAGTCTTCTTCCAGGGGAGGCCCCTTCCCTTTCTGTATCACCCACAATGGATGGAGAAGATGCCGGAGAGGATCCCGCCAGGGCATGACAGCCCCCCCCCCACTTAACCCCCCACGACTTCCTTCCCTTCCCCCCTCCCTCCTTCCCTCCCTGTGGGGGCAGGGGGGGCTTCCTTCTCAACCTAGACTTTCTGGCCGGAGGCGTTGTGATGCCAAAGGGGGGGGGTGGGGCGGCGGGGGGGAGAGCTATTCTGCCACTACTACTTTTTCCTCCTTTAAAAATACCACGTTTTGCGGGGGTGATGTTTTGTTTTGGGGATTTTTTGTTTTTAAAAAAAGGAACTGACAGTTATCTGGACCCGACGTTCCGTTTTTAGCCTCCAGCGTTTCCGAAATAAAGCCGCCCACAGACCCATTGAGGTCAGGGGGGACAAACCAACATTGCGGAAGTCACCAGCCCGTCAGTTTTGGAGGTTCCTTTTTTTTTTGGTATTATTATTATTATTGTTATTATCCTTTTCAACACCAACTTTCAGCCAGCGCCTCTCTTGCTGGGTTACCTGCCATCTGAAACGAACTGTGTTTGGTTCACCTCCCGCTGACTCAGGAGTGGGGCCGCCCCAAATCCTTGTCCCCCCATCCTCTCGTGTCAGTCGACCCACGCACGGACGCACGCACGCCGCTCCGTCTTAATGCATGCGCCAAAAGCGATCCTCCAAAGAGGGGGTCTCCTCACAGCTCCGTTCCGCCTGCCGTTCTCGCGGGGCCCGTCACTCACCTGTCGTTCTCTGTAGCCGGCATTCTTCTCCCAGGCCTCCTGATGCGATTCGCCAGGGGAACCGCTGGCCACCGCAAGCCGCGGGGACTCCATCCCGGGAGGTTTTTAAGGGGAGATTGGAGAGCCCTTTGTCTGGAATGGTAGGGGGTCTCCTGCTTGAGGAGGGGGTTGGGCTAGAAGACCTCCAAGGTCCCTTCCGACTCTGTTACTCTGTATTAATCTGTCATATTAGTGCAGGGAGGTGGGGTTAACTATGTCTTCTTAGGACCTGTGGACTTCAACTCCCAGAATTCCTGAGCCAGCTACGCTGGCTCAGGAATTCTGGGAGTTGAAGTCCACAGGTCCTAAAAGGGACATAGTTATACTTCCTCCTACTCGTATATCCCCCTGCATTTGAGCTATGGAATTCAGCCTCTGCTTTAATTTGGATCCATTAAAGGAGCAATCTATTAAAGGCGCAAGGGATAACTTTCCTAACAAGCCGCAAAGTCCGGTAGTCCTCGTCTTACGACCGTTCCTTCAGTGACCATTCAAAAGGACAACGGCGCTGAGAAAAAGGGACCGAAGACCACTTAATAACCATTGCAGCACTCCTCTCTGCCCCCCCTGTCCCCCACGATCACGCGATCAAAATTCAGAGGTTTGGCAGCTGGCTCATATTTATGACGGCCCCGGGGGGGTGTGTCACATGATTCCCTTTTTGCGAGCTTCTGACAAGCCGAGTCAAGGGGGAAAGCCAGCTTCACTTAACGACGGTGTTACTAAGTGAACGACTGCAGCGGTTGTGGCCGGAAACGTCGTAAAACGGGGAGGGGGACTCGCTTTGAATGGATTTCTCACTTAGCAACATAAATTGGGGGGGGCTCCGTTTTGGTCGTACGTCGAGGACTGCCTGCCTAGCCGAGCGCTGTTCCATCAATCCTCTGCCTAAACGGATACAGCTCAGCTTAATGGCTTCAAATGTATACTTTTCCCCCCCTTAGTCCGTTACAATCCTTCGCAACCCCATGTGTTCTTTATCTCTCTTTTCCGTGGCCATAAGGTGTGTCCCTTTCTCCTGACTCGCAATCAACCGAGTGTAATATCCCAGCCTGCTCTGCCAAGAAAAGCGATTTTTTGTCTGCGCTTCTGATAGCAATCCGGGGGGGGGGGGGGGGGATATTCCTGCTTGTTTCTATTTTATATAGCCTTTGGCTTCTGGGGATTTGGGGAAAAGTCTTTTTCAGGTGGAAGGTGGGGGAGGTCTTCCGGCTACAGATTTCCGTCTTTAAAAAACGGCCAAGGGAACGACAGACAATTAATTGTATTATTTTTGTGTGTGTGTGTCCACTTCTCTCCATGTCTCTGCTCTTGAGGTGGATCCCAAATCGACAGAGCTGGCATTTGAACCAGCTCTGGATCTGTGGATCTTCTTCCTTCTATATCTATCTATCTATCTATCTATCTATCTATCTATCTATCTATCTATCTATCTATCTATCTATCTATCTATCTATCTATCATCCATCTATATCTATCTATCTATCTATCTATCTATCTATCTATCTATCTATCTATCTATCTATCTATCTATCTATCTATCTATCTATCTATCATCCATCTATCTATATCTATCTATCTATCTATCTATCTATCTATCTATCTATCTATCATCTATCTATCATCCATCTATATCTATCTATCTATCGTCTATCTATCTATCTATCTATCTATCTATCTATCATCCATCTATATCTATCTATCTATCTATCTATCTATCATCTATATCTATCTATTTATCATCCATCTATCTATATCTATCTATCTATCTATCTATCATCTATCTATCTATCTATCTATCTATCTATCTATCTATCTATCGTCTATCTATCTATCTATCATCTATCTATCATCCATCTATCTATATCTATCTATCTATCATCCATCTATATCTATCTATCTATCTATCTATCTATCATCTATCTATCTATCTATCTATCTATCTATCTATCTATCTATCTATCTATCTATCTATCTATCTATCTATCTATCTATCTAACTATCATCTATCTATCATCTATCTTGGCACTCTAAGCCTGTGTTTTCCAATCGGGGGAACTTGTAAGAGGAGTGGACTTTAATTCACAGAATTCTGGGAGTTGAAGTCCACTCAACTTAAAATCCTCCCCCCCGATTGGGAAAGATTGCCCTCATCCCTGCGATATGTCACTTCCTATCTCTGTTGCACTGTCTGGTCGAGACACTGGTGTTGGGGGGGGGAATTCGGGCCTTACTTTTTTTTAATAATTAAAGACCTTTAATGGCGTTGCAGCCTAGAACAGACTGAATCTGGGAGCTACGGCACACCACGGTGGAGAAGAGTAGGTTAGAAGATGGGGGCTCTCCTAAACTTTTTTTTTTTTTAAGCATTTTTTTTTTTAAAAGCAAAGAAAGCTGGGAATTTTAAGAGTTTTGCCTTGCATGGCAGCTGGAATATTCCTTTATATTCCCCCCCTTCCCCACCGCCTCTCATGTTTTAAAAAGTCCTCTTTGCAATTTTGGTCTCGTCTCTTCGTCCCGACTGCAAATTCCAGGGTTGCTTTACTTAAAATGAAAAAAATGTAGAAACTCTGGAAAGAGTGCAGAGAAGAGCAAGAAAGAGGATTAGGGGACTGGAGGCTAAAACATAGGAAGAACGGTTGCAGGAACTGGACATGTCTAGTTTAATGAAAAGAAGGACCAGGGGAGACATGATAGCAGTCTTCCGATATCTCAGGAGTTGCCACAAAGAAGAGGGAGTCAAACTATTCTCCAAGGCACCTGAGGGCAGAACAAGAAGCAATGGGTGGAAACTAATCAAGGAGAGAAGCAACTTAGAACAAAGGAGAAATTTCCTGACAGTTAGAACAATGAATCAGTGGAACAGAAGTTGCCTCCAGAAGTTGTGAATGCCCCAACACTGGAAGTCTTTAAGAAGATGTTGGATAGCCATTTGTCTGAAGTGGTGTAGGGTTTCCTGCCTAAGCAGGGGGTTGGACTAGAAGACCTCCAAGGTCCCTCCCAACTCTTGTTATTCCAAATTCTAAAATACAAAATAGCAACCTTCCCATCTTTCTCCTTGATGCCTCTTTGGGAAAGTTGGTTATTTGGCCACTGCTTTTTGGATTTTTGCATTTATTTGGGGGAGATGTAGGGATTAAACGGCTTTTAAAAGAATTTTTTTTAGGCTCCTAGGTAGGGAGGCCAAGACAGAGGAACCTCGTCTGTGGAGGTTCATAGTTCAATCTAGTCACGGCTGCCCCAAAGGTGCATTCCCCCTCCCCAAAAAAGCAACTGGGTTTTGTTTTTCCTCGAAGCCTTTTCGCTTCTCCTCCAAGGAGCTTCCTCACTTCTGACTTTGGTCCAAGAAGCTTCTTCAGTCCTTCCGTCAGAACAGAAGAAGCTCCTTGGAGGAGGAGAAGCGAAATGAAACACATCGAAGTCCTTTTTGGAGGTTTGGGAGATTCAATCCGTTGGCAACTTAGCAGCTCTTCCATCCCCTGGACTGCCTGTTCCTACCACTCTGTGCCATGGCTCCTGGGGTCTCCTGTTCAGACCTTTCTACTTTTCTGCAGCCTTTGCCGGGATTATGCTGTACGTTAGCCATTAAAAAAAAAAAAGATTATAACCTCCGTTTGACTCCTGAATCTTGGTGTGTCTCCGCGGGACGCGTCTCCTCTCTGTCGGATGCGACTCGGAGCTGCTCAATGACCTTATCCAACCCCTGTCAGATCCCACAGAATGAAATCCTTCCGCGGCTGCCCTTCCTGCCAATCTCGGAAGGAAACTTCAGCCGGACAGCAAGAAAAGACAGCGTTTTCATTTTCTCGTTCTTTTCCCAACAATTGTACAGGTAAACCATTTAACCGTACTTTTCGGAGTATAAGATGCACTTTTTTCCCCCCTTCCCTAAAAGAAGGTGGAAATGTGGATGCCGTAAAATTCCAGCAGTTTTCCCGGAGCCACTGAAACGCCCAAGAGAATGGAGACTTCCAGACGAGGCTTGCAAAAAAATATGAGCTTTTATTTATAGCCGTAGCAAAAGCTGGGTGTCAAAACTATATCCAAAACATACAAAACGCACGCATGGAAGGAATAGCCTTCCCCTACAAGGGGGGGCTCAGAGAATTATATACATTTTAGGCAGATAGAAACAAACTTTATCCAATTAGAGACAAGGATTTGTTATCAACGTGATATTTAAAACGTCCTTTTGTTCAAGCTGCTATCTCTGCCTACCTTATCTATGGAGGATTCCTACGGCCTTGTATAGGGGGTGGCAGCCCCCCCTTTGCCAAGTTGTTTTTCGGCAGAAGGCTTTAAGGATTTACGAGCCAGGAAAACTCCCTAGTTTGGTTCCTTTATCTATGGGGCCTGCTATTCCCATGTAACAATTTCTTCTATGTTTTCAAGAATACGCCTAGCTTTGAAGCCAAGAATAGAAACGAGACGGAGCAGTGAGATAACATTTGCAGTCCAGTATTAGGATTACAATTTGTTAGGCTAGAAAACAACTAATTTCTGACAGTATACAATAATATAAGCAGAAGCCAATTTTTTTTAAATTAAAAGTTTTAATGAGTTTTACAATTATATACCTTCCCTCTCTTCCCCTCCCCCAGACCCCACATCCCCTCCCACCCCCCACAACCTCCCAGAACAAATACATACATTTAGCAACCATATACTAAAATAAACTAACTTTAGCATTGTCCCTTCGCTTGTGCGTTAACTCCCCTTTTGTAAAGCTAACTTTAGATAAGTTGTAACATTCCTTGCTCATTCATTCATAAGCTAACTGAAATTTCTTAATCCCGTGTTTATTTTGAATGTAATCAATCCATCTTCTCCATTCCAGCTTATATTTCTCATCTGAATGATCCTTGAGATATGCTGATATTTTAGCCCTCTCTGCTAAGTTTGTTACTTTTAACGTCCATTCTTGAATAGTAGACAATTCTTCCTTCTTCCAGTACTGCGCCACCAACAATCTTGGCTGCCGTTGTTAAGTTCAGAATCAAATTAGTCTCTATAACTGTACAGTCTGTGATTATGCCTAACAAGAATAACTGAGGAGTAAACTTTATCCCCTTTTAAAGAATATTTTGCATAATCCACCATATTTTTATCCAAAATGCTTTGATCTTTTTACAAGTCCACCATATATGATAATATGTAGCATCAGCACAATCACATCTCCAGCATTTAGGTTGTAAGCTCGGATACATACAAGCTAATTTTTTAGGATCTAAATGCCATCTATAAAACATCTTATAGAAATTCTCTCTCCAATATTGATTCATATACTCCTTCAGTGCGTCTGATGCACCATTTTTGGCCTCCCGAAACCCCACCCCGCACGGCCGTTTTCGGCAAAAATGGGGCGTGGAGAGGGTTTGGGAGGCCTGCAGAGTGCTCCTGATGGATGAGGGGAGCAAAAACCGGACGTGCGGAGGCCAAAAACTATTTTTTTCCTTGTTTTTCTCTTCGAAATCTTGGTGCATCTTATACTCCGGTGCGTCTTATAGTCTGAAAAATACAGTAGTTTATGGCTGTACTGGAAAAATGTGGCCGTTTTTCACACTTATGACTATTGCACCATCTCCAATGGTCACAGGGTCAAGATTTGGATGCTGGGCAACTGTCTCATGTTTATGACGGTTGCAGTTTTCCACCGGGGGTCATGCAAGCCCCTTTTGCAACCTCCTGACAAGCCATGTCCAGGGAAAAGCGGGATTCACTTAATAGCAATAGCAGTTAGACTTATATACCGCTTCATAGGGCTTTCAGCCCTCTCTAAGCGGTTTACAGAGTCAGCATATCCCCGCCCACAGTCTGGGTCCTCATTTCACCCACCTCGGAAGGATGGAAGGCTGAGTCAACCTTGAGCCGGTGAGATTAGAACCGCTGAACTGCAGATAACAGTCAGCTGAAGTGGCCTGCAGTACTGCACCCTAACCACTGCGCCACCTCGGCTCTTAACAGCCATGTTCCTCATTTAAGAACCGCAGGCATTCGCTCTGCCAGAAAGAGTGAAACAGGCCAAAACTCAACAACGCTCTCGTTTAGCAGCAGAAATTTTTGGGTACAGTTTTGGTCGTAAGCCGAGGACTGCCTGCAGGTAAGCGGGCCAGCTTTGTGTCTTGCAGAAACATTTTTTTTCGGTGCTCCCGGCTCCCTTTGAGGACTGCTAGTCAAGCCTGGCAGGATCGTAGCTTGGATTTGGGGTGCGAATCCAGGCTGAACCTCGTCGTTTTTACGAGCCCTGCGTTCAAAAGGCAGATTTGCTCAAAAGGGAGGCTGACCGTCTCCGCTCTGCAGCTTCCTGGGGAGGGTTTTTTAAATTTTCCAGCGGATTTCGTGGCCGCTCCGCAGGGATTCAGCTTTGTCGCGTACGCGGCTAATTAGAGAAGTTCCTTCCTGCCCTCCTTTTGTCATCGCAACCGTTTTCCTTTCCCCTCCAAACACCCCTTTGAGTTTGCTTCCAAAGCTCCCAAATTCCCAGCCAAGGAATACTACGAATTTCCCCTCCGGGATTGACTTCTTACGAGGAATGCCAGTTTTCTGGGACTCGGCTCCTGGCATCTGGGCTGACTGGTGACCCCTTTGCTCCAAGCAGCGACGGGGTCTTTCCTTTGGCAGAGTGTGCAAACCACTGTGGAAACACAACAGGTTGTGTTGTCTGTGGAAGTTCTTACTCACCCAAATCATGGTTGTCCCAAAGGTGCTTTTATCCATTGTTTTCTTCCAAAGGCAAATCGGACGTTCGTGGTTTGTGAACAGAGCAAGAAAGTCCCCCTTGGCTTTTGAAAATAAAAATTAAAAGAAAGCACCTTTGGGGATACAGGTTGCATTGCACTGATAGGTGCCGGGATGGCCTGTGCCTGTGATGTCGAATCTATGGCATGCGTGCCGGAAGAGCCATCTCTCCGGACATGCCAACCATTGCCCGTTGCTCTTCTGGATTCTGGTTTGCACATGCGTGTCAAAAAAAGTTGGTTTTGCCCGCACGGGAGCGCCGGAAACAGGAAAGGCAGCTCCCTGGCTCACATGCTGAACTTCCGGTTTCTGATGCACGCATGCATGCTGGCCAGCTGGTTTTCGCGCATGCATGCGTGCCAGGAACCGTAAGAGCAGGTGACGGCTGGGCATCCACACGCTGGAAACTGGAAGCTCAGCTTCCTGTTCTTCCAGTTTCCAGCACTCCCGCGCGTGCGCGCCACAGAGCTGCTCTTGTTTTAGATAGATAGATAGATAGATAGATAGATAGATAGATAGATGATAGATAGATAGATAGATAGATAGATAGATAGATAGATAGATAGATAGATAGATAGATAGATATAGACTAGAGGTAGGTAGGTAGGTAGGTAGGTAGGTAGGTAGGTAGGTAGGTAGGTAGGTAGGTAGATAGATAGATAGATAGATAGATAGATAGATAGATAGATAGATAGATAGATAGATAGATATAGACTAGAGGTAGATAGATAGATAGATAGATAGATAGATAGATAGATAGATAGATAGATAGATAGATAGATAGATAGATAGATAGATATAGACTAGAGGTAGGTAGATAGATAGATAGATAGATAGATAGATAGATAGATAGATAGATAGATAGATAGATAGATAGATAGATAGATAGATAGATATAGACTAGAGGTAGGTAGATAGATAGATAGATAGATAGATAGATAGATAGATAGATAGATAGATAGATAGATAGATAGATAGATAGATAGATAGATAGATAGATATGGTAGGTAGGTAGGTAGGTAGGTAGGTAGGTAGGTAGGTAGGTAGGTAGATATAGACTAGAGGTAGGTAGGTAGGTAGATAGATAGATAGATAGATAGATAGATAGATAGATAGATAGATAGATAGATAGATAGATAGATATAGACTAGAGGTAGATAGATAGATAGATAGATAGATAGATAGATAGATAGATAGATAGATAGATAGATAGATAGATAGATATAGAAGGAAGAAGATCCACAGATCTTGTTTTCCTTCCCTGATTACAGCTAGTCCTCAACTTATGACCTCAACAAACTGAGCCCGAAATGTATGCAGCCAAGGGAGAAATGTGTGAAGCGAGTTTTGCCCCATTTTACGACTTGCCTTGTTAAGTGAAACACTGCGGTCCTTAATGGGGTTGTTAAGTGAATCCGGCGTCCCAGATTGGCTTTGCTTGTCGGAAAGTCGCCAAAGGGGGTCGTATGACTTTGGAACACAGCGACGGTCGTAAGTATGAGCCAGCTGGTCTGGATTTTGATCAGGTAACCGTGGAGATGCTGCAAAGGTGAAAAACGGCCGTGAGCTACTTTTTCCTGTGCTGTTGCAACTTCGAGCGGTCGCTAAACGAACTGTTGTAAGTCGAGGACTACCGATATAATTTTTCTCGCCTTTTTCCAAGCAACTGCCACGGCCTTTGAGATGACCTCATGTGACTTCCGGGCTGCCCAGCTCCGAAATTACAATCCACGAAACTTTTTAAAAGAAGCCAATGGTTTTCTGATCCTCTGCAGTATTTTGACGCCCAGGTTTTAAAACGCGCTTGCTAAACTCCACAATTTTGGCAACTCCAGTGCAGATCTTTTGAAAACGGGCAAGGCTTCTCCACATATGGCTTCAAAATAGATTTTGGACTCTTTCCTCCCCCCTTACTCAGCACAGCTGGGTCTGAAATGAGACGAGAGAGAGAGCCAGAGTTGACAAGAAAATTAGAATATTATCTCCCAGCCAAGCTGTAAATCTGTCAAACCCAGGCCTGCTACTGTGTTCTGATTTACCAATTGGGCAAGGATCCCGCTAGCAAAGGATTCCGGTGAGCTGCGGCCTTGTTAAATATGTAGGTTTGGTGTCCGGGGGGTGGGGGGCGGGAATGGCTCGATGCCTTCCCCCAGCTGGTGAATAAATCCCCTCCAGCTTTTTAGCTCCTTGTGGACCACAAGGCCAGCTGGGACCAGATTTTGGAGAAGAAGATGAAAGAAGACAGGAGCATGTCTTGGAGATGCCCCACGACACCCCCCCCCCCAAGATTTAATGCTGCAGTCTGTCTGAACCCATTGTCCATTGTCTAGGTCAGTGTATCTCGAGCACAACTTTAAGATGTGTGGACTACAGCTCCCAGAATCCCCCAGGCAGCAGAACTTCTTTTAAGATGTCTGGACTTCAATTCCCAGAATCCCCCAGCCAGTGGAACAACTTTTAAGATGTGTGGACTACAACTCCCAGAATCCCCCAGGCAGCAGAACTTCTTTTAACATGTCTGGACTTCAACTCCCAGAATTCCCCAGCCAGCTTTGACATCCACACATCTTAAAAGTTGTTCCACTGGCTGGGGAATTCTGGGAGTTGAAGTCCAGATGTCTTGAAAGAGGTTCTGCTGCCTGGGGGATTCTGGGAGTTGAAGTCCAGACGTCTTGAAAGAAGTTCTGCTGCCTGGGGGATTCTGGGAGTTGAAGTCCACACATCTTAAAAGTTGTTCCACTGGCTGGGGGATTCTGGGAGTTGAAGTCCAGCCATGTTAAACGAAGTTCTCCTGCCTGGGGGATTCTGGGAGTTGAAGTCCAGGCATCAACTAATTTAGATCAACTAGTTTATATCTGAAGCTTCTCTTTTGCTTTGTTTTGAGCTGAGGATATCGTCTGGCAGCCGACATTAATCCATCATCACGCGCGAACATTTATGATCTTGGCTTTACAGCACTTAAGCAGGCAGCTGGCCCGGGCTGCAACCCAAAAGCTCCTGGAGGCACTTATTATTTTTAATTTTTATTTCTTTTCTTTTTTTAAAAAAAAGAAGAAAATCTAACCAACTTGATTTTGTCTGCGGGATGCTTGTCTCTTTCACTAGGCAGGAATGAACCCAGATGTATAATGAGGTAGCTAAAGGGCCATGTGTCTTGTCTGAGACTCGCCAGGGATTATTGCAGCCCAGCACGTAATCTGGCAGGCAGAAACCCCAAGGGTGCAGCCTTCAATAGAAGAGAGGGATGGAGGAAGCTTTGTCTGTTCAGCTTCTGCCACCTCCTCCTCCTCTCTTCCCTCTCATCTTCATCCATTTACCTCCTTCTCTTCCCTTCTTCCTTCACTTCACTTCTTCCTTTACTTTCCTCCTTTCCTTCCCTTCCTTCCTTTCTTTCCCTTCCCTTCTTTTGCTTTCCTTTCCTCCCCTTCTTCCTCCTTTCCTCCTTTCCTTTTTCCTTCTCTTCCCTTCTTCCTTTGCTTTCCTTTCCTCCCCTTATTCCTCTTTTCCTTTCCTTTCCTTCCTCCTTTCCTTTCCTTCTTCCTTTCCTTTCCTCTCCTCTCCTTAACCTCCCCTCCCCTCACCTTCTTCCTCCTTTCCTCCCTTCCTTTTTCCTTCCCTTCCCTTCTTCTTCCTTTGCTTTCCTTTCCTCCCCTTATTCCTCTTTTCCTTTCCTCCTTTCCCTTCCCTTCTTCTTCCTTTGCTTTCCTTTCCTCCCCTTATTCCTCCTTTCCTTTCCTTCTTCCTTTCCTTTCCTTTCCTCTCCTCTCCTTAACCTTCCCTCCCCTCTCCTTCTTCCTCCTTTCCTCCCTTCCTTTTTCCTTCCCTTCCCTTCTTCTTCCTTTGCTTTCCTTTCCTCCCCTTCTTCCTCCTTTGCTTTCCTTTTCCCTTCCCTTCCCTTCTTCCTTTGCTTTCCTTTCCTCCCCTTATTCCTCCTTTCCTTTCCTTCTTCCTTTCCTTTTCTCTCCTCTCCTTAACCTTCCCTCCCCTCTCCTTCTTCCTCCTTTCCTCCCTTCCTTTTTCCTTTCCTTCCCTTCTTCTTCCTTTGCTTTCCTTTCCTCCCCTCATTCCTCTTTTCCTTTCCTCTTTTCCTTTCCTTTCCTTCTTCCTTTCCTTCTCCTTTCCCTTTCCTTCTTCCTTTCCTCTCGTCTCCTTAACCTCCCCTCCCCTCTCCTTGCCTCCCCTCCCCTTCTTCCTGGTACTAGTGTGAATCCAGACTGTGTTTGATTTCACCTGGGTGAGCTGCTGTGAGCAATTGCTCAGCTCTGGTTTAAGGCCAGCTAGTGCCCTGCTTAAGTTGTTGAGCTAAGCCCAATACCACGTCTAGCTTTCCACCACGGCCATTCCCTGGAGGAGTTCGTGCCTGTCCCTCCCATGCTCAGCCCATAGCAGTGCACCTGCCCAGAGGTGTCCATAGGGTGTGGGCCCCGAATTCAAGATGACGGCACCTCTGACAGCACTCCACATCCTGTGGACGCCCGTGGCTTTCGCTTGTCGCTGCAAGGAAACCGGCCGATCGTATTGTTTATATTGGCCTTTCATTCCTCCAGGGAAAATCCCGATATCCATCTAGCCATTAAGGAAAAAAGTCACGTCCCTCCCAAAAGATGTCACATTTTCCTGCCTCCCCCTCAGGGAGGACCGAAAACTCAAAAAAGCTTTGAAAACTCAAAACTTTGGAAAGCTTGAAGTGTTTGGGGTGAGCTGGATCAGCAGCAATTCAGAATAGAATAGAATAGAATAAGGAATAGGATAGGATAGAATAGGATAGAATAGGGAATAGAATTAGGAATAAGAATAGGATAGAATAGAATTAGGAATAGGAATAAGGATAGGATAGGATAGGGAATAGAATTAAGAATAGGAATAAGAATAGGATAGAATAGAATTAGGAATAGGAATAAGGATAGGATAGAATAGGGAATAGAATTAGGAATAGGAATAAGGATAGGATAGAATAGGGAATAGAATTAGGAATAGGAATAAGAATAGGATGGAATAGAAATAGGATAGAATAGGATAGATTAGGAATAGGAATAAGAATAGGAATAGGATAGAATAGGATAGATTAGGAATAGGAATAAGAATAGGATAGGATAGAATAGGGAATAGAATTAGGAATAGGAATAAGAATAGGATAGAATAGGATAGAATAGAATTAGGAATAGGAATAAGAATAGGATAGGATAGGAATAGGATAGAATAGGAATAGGATAGAATAGGGCAGTGTTTTTCAACCACTGTGCCGCGGCACACTAGTGTGCCGTGACATAGTGTAAGGTGTGCTGTGGGAAAAACACATTATACATAGTCAATATAGGCACAGAGTTAAAAAATTTTAACATTTTCTAATGGTGGTGTGCCTCATGATTTTTTTCATGAAAAAAAGTGTGCTTTTGCACAAAAAAGGTTGAAAAACACTGGAATAGGGAATACAATTAGGAATAAGAATAGGATAGGATAGGGAATAGAATTCAGAATAGGAATAAGAATAGGATAGGATAGGGAATAGAATTAGGAATAAGAATAGAATCGGATAGAATAGGGAATAGAATTAGGAATAGGAAAAGGAAATGATCATAACTATGAACCAGTTACTAAGCCTCTGAATTTTGATCAGGTAACCGCAGAGATGCTAAAATGGTGACGAAACGGTCACAGGTCACTTTTTTTCCAGTGCCGTCGTAACTTTGAACTGTCACTAAGCGAGGACTGCCTGTGTTGGCAGAGGAAACAACCCCAAGCAGCGAGGTTGGATTTTGCTTCCAAGGGTAGATGCTGAGGAGGTGTCGGAGGGGAAGAAGAGACAGGGCTCCTGGGGATGAATTTCTGGTGCAAAAAAAGGGGGGGGGATTTTACGGTCTTATGTCCAAGCTGGCTTTACCAGCGATGGGTTGGGTTGGGTTTCCCTTTGGACGGAAGAGTTTGGGTGGAGAAGTCATTTCCTTTCCTTGGGCAGTTTTCGGGACCTGACCTGAACTCCCTAGCAACTAGGAAATGGAGTTGGCAAGGTTGTGTATAAATACAAGAGTGTGTGTGTGTTTGGTGCATGCATGGAAGTTTCCGTAGTGGTACAGAGAGGGAGGAAGTGAGAACTTCAGCCATATAAGTGTAAGGAACTGTTCTGACCGAGGCTTTCCCAAGAGCATGAAGCCAACTCCTTGTCCCGACAATTATTAATTTGCTGTGAATTCTGCTCATTCATGTCCAGCAAAGTCTTTCAAGGGAGGATTTATGGTCACAGACCTTATCTGGCTTGGAGAGCTGCCAGGCCGATCTCTGCAGAACTTGGCAAGGAGTCTTGGAGAGTCACGAACCAATGAAGCGAACTAATGGTCTCCTGCAAACTCCACTCCCCTTTCGCTCCTCTTTTATTTCCTCTGGGAGGGGCCATTCATTGTCCACCTGTGGCCTTCCTCCCAAGTCGACCCCTGTTATTTATCTGTTCCCTTCGTCTGGCAGCTCTGCGCATGCGCACACTGGGAACAGGCTCCAGCTGTTCTTCTGCCTCACTGATGTCTGACTCTGAAGGCAGCTGATAACCGTCAGACAGCCCTGGCCTCATTTCTGCCTCCGACACAAAGCCTTCATCAGAGCCTTCCCCGGACTCCAGGACTCGCCCATGTTCCTCCCCAACCTCCTCACTGTCCGAATCTGCCGACAGCTCCGCTGGTGGGCCACAACAGGAATTGTTGTTTAAAAAAAGCTGGTTTTTAAACGGGGAGATCGAAACAGCCTGCCAGCCACGGCTATTTTGCGGCTATTTTGCAAATGTTCCCTCTCTCGCTGCACAAACCTCTGTCCTGCTATCCAAGCCTTTTTAAATTTGCAAAAGATCCGAGAGTGTGACGTCGATGCTGGGAAAAAAACGGAGCTTGCGGTTCAATCCGTCCTTCTTGGCCCTGTGTTTACCCATCTGTAACACGAGAAGGAAAGAGAGCGTGGTGGGAGAGCAGGCAGAAATCCAACGAGTGAAGCTCCCCTCCCGTCTCCCCCTCCTTCCTCGCCTGCTCAGCAGGAATAGATAGATGATACTTCTGCTGGGAAGGAGAGGAAGGAGGGGGAGAGCGAAGGGGAGCTTCACTTGTTGGATTTTGCCTTATATATTACACACACACACACACACACACACACATATTGTATTTGTGCTGATAAATAAATAAAGGGAGACAAATAGCAATAGCAATAGCAGTTAGACTTATATAAGTCTAACTATCTACTTATATCTATCTACTTATATAAGTCTAACTGCTTTCAGCCCTCTCTAAGCGGTTTACAGAGTCAGCATATCGCCCCCACAGTCTGGGTCCTCATTTCACCCACCTCGGAAGGATGGAAGGCTGAGTCAACCTTGAGCCGGTGAGGTTAGAACCGCTGAACTGCAGATAACAGTCAGCTGAAGTGGCCTGCAGTACTGCACCCTAACCACTGCGCCACCTCGGCCTTGCATTTTACACAAATGTAAAAAGGCAACAGTAAAAATATTGGGTTTCTGTCTGGATGGTCTCTTGTGACGAGCCAATAGACAGAGAATGGAAGCAGTAAGCTTTCTCCCATATTTGGGCATACCAGGGATGGTGACACTAAATACATACGTACGTACGTACATACATACATACATACATACATATATATATATAGATGCTAATACACACACACACATACACATATACACACACAGCTGTCTGTCTTGCTGTCTGTCTATATGCTGGTATCTCTCTCTCTCTCTCTCTCTCTCTCTCTCTCTCTCTCTCTCCCTCCCTCCCTCCCTCCCTCCCTCCCTCCCTCCCTCCCTCCCCATCCACCCACCCACCCACCTACCTACCTATCTACTATCTATCTATATATTGATATCTCTATCTATGTATGTATCTCTCTCTCTCTCTCTCTCTCTCTCTCTCTCTCTCTCTCTCTCTCTCTCTCTCTCTCTCTCTCTCTCTCTCTCTCTCTTTCTCTCTCTCTCTAACTATATCTATCTATCATCTATCTATCTATCTATCTATCTATCTATCTATCTATCTATCTATCTATCTATCTATCTATCTATCTATCTATCTTCCGTCTGTCTATATGCTGACATCTCTCTCTCTCTCTCTCTCTGAATCTTTCTGTCTGTCTATCTAAAGATGCTGATCTCTATCTCTGTCTATTGATATCCATCCTTCCACCCACCCACCCATCTCCCTCTCCCTCTCTCCCCCCCCCCACACATCTCAGCATCTTTTTTCCAGCACTTGTCAGCTCAGCAAGATGACCTCGGCCGGGAGGGGGGGAGGAGGAGGCAGGAGGCAGCCTGGACTTTGCCGAGCCTTCAACCTGGAGACCCGTCTGAGTGCTTTTCGGTTTTCTGGGCTGCTGAGCTGCTCATTCAGGTTTGCAAATCCATGTTTTAATTGGCGTGAACGGGAAATCCAGTCATGGGACAGGCGGGTGAGATCCGGGCTCAAACTTTGGTAGGAGAGTAAAATGGAGGGGAGGGGGCGGGAAGCTGGTCACTCACTCTTATCCAGAAAGATAGGATATAAGTGGCCCTCGACTTACAACGGTTCACTTAGTGACCATTCAAAGTTACAAGGGGCACTGAAGAAAGGGACTTATGACCATTTTTCACACTTACGACCGTTGCAGCATCCCGGTGGTCACGGGATCAAAATTCGGATGCTTGGACACTGACTCACACTGCGGCGAGTTGCTTCACAGCCATGGGAAATAGTGTCTTGAAATCAGGGGTGACTTACTTAACCTTGCTTAGCGACAGAAATCCCGGTCCTAATTGCTGTCGTAAGTTGAGGACAACCTGTAATGAATTATCCAGCCAAATGCTCATCAGAAGGTTTATAAAAAGCTTCAAAGTAGACAACAGATCAGGGGAGGGGGGAGGAATTCTGGGAGTTGAAGTCCACAAGTCTTAAAGCTTTCAACTTTGAACACCCCTGGTTTTTTTTTCTAAAGGGTTAGGGGTGTAAGGGTCTTGTAACTTGACAGCTTTAAGACTTGCGTGCTTCAAATGCCAGAGTTCCTGAGCCAACATGACTGGAGGAGGAATTCTGGGAGTTGAAGTCCACAAGTCTTAAAGCTGTCAAGTTTGAACACCCCTGGGTTTTTTTTTTCTAAAGGGTTAGGGATGTAAGGGTCTTGTAACTTGACAGCTTTAAGACTTGCGTGCTTCAAATGCCAGAGTTTCTGAGCCAACATTTTGGCTGCTAAGCAAGAGCGTTGTTGAGTGAGTTTCACCACATTTTACAAGTTGGCCACGCCCACCCAGTCACATGACCATCAAGCCACACCCATAAAATAGTTAGTAAAAAAAAATATTTTGAAACCCACCCCTGGGTGCAGCAGCCCAAATGTTTCACCTGCCTTGTTGCATAAAAAAATAATCACCTCAAAAAACCAGACGTGGGCCAACTGTCTGGAAGAGCAGGCTGTTTCAGGCGGCTCAAGGAAGTGAGCCAAGCTGCACGCTAGGAGGAAAAGTTCACAGCTCTTGATCGCACCGGCACAAGGAACCCAAAGAAGCAGACAAACAAGAAGATTATATTTAGGGGAAGAGGAGCGTTGGGCTATAAAGGAGATTGTGAGGGAAGGAATGGACTCGCTTGGAGGGGCTGCGACAGCAGGCGAGAATGAACGCTGAAGGTGGGTAATGAGGCGGCTGAGTATAATGGCCTCTGAAAGAAAATGAGAGGCGGGTGGTGGAGAGAGAGGCTTGTGAAGGCCTCATAAACCCAGGGAAGCATCTGGTTCCTTCTGTGGCACATGGGTGCACGCCTGAGCATGGAAGCAGGGAGGCGAAGAGGGGACCGAGGCAGGGTCCCTGCAGGAGCGGGCTCATGGGTCGGATGGATCAGGGTGTTAAAATCACAGGAACAGAGAGAAAGGAAGAGAGAGAGAGAGAGAGAGAAAAGAGAGAAACAGGGAGAGAGGTAAAAAGTGAGCAAGAGACAGAAAGAGGGAACGAGAAAGAGAACGAGGGAAAGAGAATCCGAAAGAGAGAAAGAGCAAGAAGAGAAAGAACAAAAAAAGAGAAAGACGAAAGAGATAGCAAGAGAAAGACACAGAGAACGTCAGAGAAAGAGAGGGAGAAAATGAAAGAAAGAACAAGAAAGAGGGAAAGAAAGACGAAAGAGAGAGAAAGGAAAGAAGAAAGAGAAAGAAAGAAGGAAAGAGAGAAAGACAACGAAAGAGAAAGTGAGAGAAACACACAAACACACACACACACACACACACACACAGAGAGAGAGAAAGATGAATCTCGGTTACGGAAGAGATTGTCTTTTTTTGTCAGAATGATTTCTCTGCTCTTTGGCAGCTGGCTGGCTCTCCCTCCTTCAATCCCAAACCGGAAATGTGCTCAGATATTCCCGTGCACTTACTGGCACATTTATAATATATTTATGTTTCTATATATCTTTCCTGACATGCCCCCTTTGTGCAAACTGTGTCTTTCCTTTACCCATAAAAAAAATAATGCCTTCAGTGCATACATCCATCTGATCTGGTGGCGATTTATGGGCCTCGTAAATCGTACAAATACCTCCCTACTGTTATGTATGTTGGGACAGCGAGTACCTTCAGAGAAGCGTTGTGAGAGTTGTGTTGGAGAACACACACACACCAGCATACAGAGACCCTGCAATTTAAATAGGCTTTTACTTTCGTGGAAATAGAGGTATCAGAGTACCTTCAAACAGTCCAAGTCATACACGGATAAGACAGTCTGTCATCAATGTCTTTCAGTTAAGGGATAATCCAAATAACGTAGTCCATAATCATACATACAGTCTGGTAGTCAAAGTTTGCTAGCAGTTGCAAAACTTACAATAGTTCACGGCACTTTCTAACAGCCATTTTCCAAAACACTCAGATCGGATCAGCCCAGCATCTAACGAACAGAGCTAACAGTCATTCTGGCTCCCTCTTATGGCCGATTGAGGAAAACAGCAACCAATCACATTTTACAGTATGATTTAAAGAAACAGGTATAGCATTGTTACATGATTGATATATTGCCAACCCAACCGTTAGATTATATTCCTAACACCCAGGTTGAAATATTTTAGAAATGCCGACTGGAGAGAGCGTTGTGGGTATTGTCTACACTCATCGCAGTAGATTTGAAGGAAACCGGGGGACGAATGAAACACGCAGGAATGAGGGCTCGCTGCAAATCACGCAGGTCGAGGCTCGGGGTTTGAGGATGAGCCAGGGCATCATATCCCAAAAAGTCAAAATGGCAGCTGCAATGATGTGGTCAAAGCCTCACCCTTTTTAAATCTTGCATGGTGTCAGTGGTGGGTTCCTACTGGTTTGGCTTGGGCTGGTCGAACCGGTAGTGGTTTGGTGGCTGGAATCTCTGGAACCGGCAGTGACCCAGGCCTGCCATGCCCCCGAACCAGTTCTCCAGGCGGCGCCATTGGCACCGCCATCTTGTTTTCCGGTTCTGTGCAAGCGCAGATAAATTTTAATAGCACCGCGCACGGGCGTGGCACGCACGCAAGTGAATCGGCAGTAGTGCCTGCCGGAACCCATCCGCCATGGCATGCATTTTACCTGCATTGCATGCAGTTAAAATATAAAATACTATGTAGAAAAGATGTGGAGACTCTGGAAAGAATGCAGAGAAGAGCAACAAAGAGGATTAGGGGACTGGAGGCTAAAACATATGAAGAACGGTTGCAGGAACTGGGTAAGTCTAATTTAATGAAAAGAAGGACTAGGGGAGACATGATAGCAGTCTTCCAATATCTCAGGGGTTGCCCCAAAGAAGAGGGAGTCAAGCTATTCTCCAAGGCACCTGAGGGCAGAACAAGAAGCAATGGGTGGAAACTAATCAAGGAGAGAAGCAACTTAGAACTGAGGAGAAATTTCCTGACAGTTAGAACAATTGATCAGTGGAACAGAAGTTGCCTCCAGAAGTTGTGAAGGCCACTGGAGGTTTTTAAGAAGATGTTGGACAACCATTTGTCTGAAATGGTATGGGTCTCCTGCTTGAGCAGGGGGTTGGACTAGAAGACCTCTAAGGCCCCTTCCAACTCTGTTATTCTGTTAAGCCCCTGTGTTGCCGATAAATAAGAGTTGTGCGTAATCCCATCTGTCATTTTGACTTATTTTTATTTAAATGTCCGTGAAGGGGGAAGAATCAGCCGCGAAGATAAGTTGTATGTCTCACGACACGCTCCTACCTCCTGAGGAGAAAAGAGCGGCATATAAATGTAATAAATCCAAATCCAATACTACAAGTCTCACAAGGCAGCTGGGACTTGCGTATCCCCAAACAATTTTTTTTTTAAAGTTTATTTTTAGTAGCTGGCTCATCCCGTTGACTGTCCTCCAGAGAACAAAATGCCTTTGCAAATCAGTGATATTCACAGGGTGCAGCAAATGGGGAGAGTAGAATGGCTTGGGGAAGGGGGACAGAGGAAGGGGATTTGAAAGCAAGATTGCCCCTGTTGGAACAAGAACACAGAATAGCAGGGTGGGAAGGGACCTTGGAGGTCTTCTAGTCCAACCCCCTGCTTAGGCAGGAAAACTTATACCGTTCCAGACAAATGGCTATCCAACATCTTCTTAAAGACTTCCAGTGTTGGAACATTCACAATTTCTGGAGGCAACTTCTGTTCCACGGATTAATTGTTCTCACTGTCAGGAAATTCCTCCTCAGTTCTACGTTGCTTCTCCCCTTGATTAGTTTCCACCCATTGCTTCTTGTTACAAGCACCTCAAGCACTTTGAGGTGCTTGTAAAAATAATAAAGCAAAAACGATGAAGCGGGACACAAATAAATAAAGCATAGATTGCACCCCCTCTGTAGCTAAGAAAAATAAAATTAAAATTTCCCAAAGAGAGATCTGAATACCTATTTTTTTACAAGTTTGACCTAAATCCACCATTTTTTTCTCCTGAGACGCCAGCGCCACCTAGTGGATAGCTTCACCGTTTTATCCATTCAACCTAGGAAACAGATTTCCAGATACAAAAATGGTTACTCAAGTTTAATTCTAAAAGTCCTGCTTTTTCTTCTGGCTCTAAGGTTTTAAACAGAAAAAAGCCGATTATTTCTCCTGCTGAAGAAGAAGTGTACAGCTTTCCTAGAGAGAAATCAGTTAGAAAAATGATTGAACAAAAAGAACCCCAACCCACTTTCCAAAATTAATATGGTGACGGTGCTATAATGCAGTGCTTCCCCAGTCTGTGGTCTGGGGGAACAATAGCAATAGCACTTAGACATACACTATATTGCCAAAAGTATTCGCTCACCCATCCACGTAAGCAGGATTCAGTTGTGAGCGAATACTTTTGGCAATATAGTGTGTATATATACCACTTCACAGTGTTTTACAGCCCTCTCTAAGCGGTTTATAGAGTCATCACATTGCCCCCAGCAATCTGGGTCCTCATTTTACCAACCTCGGAAGGATGGAAGGCTGAATTGACCTTGAACCGGTCAGGATCGAACTGGTGGCAGATGGCAGAGTTAGCCTGCAATGCTGCATTCTAACCACTGTGCACTATGGAACGATGGGAGAGAGGGAGGGAGGAAGGAAGCAAGGAAGGAGAAGGGAAAGAGGAAGAGCAATAGACATGTATCGCTTCATAGAGCCTTACAGCCCTTTCTAAGCAGTTTACAAAGTCAGCCTATTGCACCAAACAATCTGGGTCCTCATTTTAATGACCTCGGAAGGATGGCTGGCTGAGTTAACCTTGAGCCAGTCAGGATCGAACTGCTGGCAATCGGCAGAGTGTAGCCTGCAACGCTGCATTCTAACCACTGCACCACGACAGCTATGATGTCTTCACAGGGCTTGAAGAAACGTTATGATTTCACACTTGAGTTTTGAGGATCCACGGCCGCAAAAGGCATTTGAAGGAGTTTCGTGGTGAAGAAAGCATCGAGAACTATTATTATAAGGCATGAATGGTGATCATGTAGTTACTGTCCGATAGATCCTCATTTCCCAAAGTTCCAGATAGAATAATAAAATCATGGCAGTTCATCCAGGAAAAAAAAACACGTGTTATGTCAAACATTCAAAAGAACCAAAACATTCCCGATTGTCCTTCCAAAGATTTCCTTCTGTTGGAAGGCAAGTTGAGTGAAGCATCAGAATTGCGACTTCTCCTTCATTTGGCCATGTGGAAAGACAGAGTGGATACTGTTGGTTGGGTCTCCCAGACTTGATTTCACCAATCAGACAGCGCAGATCAGGTACGACCCTAGAAGAGGACAAAATTACAGATTAAATTGGAAGGGACCACCCCTCGCCCAAGCTGGAGACCCTACATCTTTTCTGACAAATGGCAGTCCAGTCTCTTCTTGAAAGTCTCCAGGGATGACGCTCCCACAACTTCCGAAGGCAACTTCTGTTCCATGGGTTGATCGTTCTCACGGTCAGGAAATTCCCCCTAATTTCCAGGTTGAATCTCTCCTGGGTCAGTTTCCATCCATTGTTCCTCGTCTGACCTCCGGGGGCTTTGGAGAATCGTGGCACGACAAAACCGCGCTTGACTAAAGTGCGCCCGATTAAACCGCGTCGCTGACGTCATCAACAGGGCGACAACAGCCAGCGCGGAGAAAGAAGGGCGCTTTAAATAGCGCTTTGAAAGCAAGCTGATTCAACTTAAGGTAAGGGTTAGGTTTAGGGTTAGGTTTAGGGTTAGGTTAAGGGTTAGGGTTAGGTTTAGGGTTAGGTTAAGGGTTAGGATTAGGTTTAGGGTTAGGTTAAGGGTTAGGATTAGGTTTAGGGTTAGGTTAAGGGTTAGGATTAGGTTTAGGGTTACGTTAAGGGTTAGGGTTAGGTTTAGGGTTACGTTAATGGTTAGGATTAGGTTTAGGGTTAGGTTAAGGGTTAGGATTAGGTTTAGGGTTAGGATAAGGGTTAGGATTAGGGTTAGGTTTAGGGTTAGGTTAATGGTTAGGATTAGGTTTAGGGTTACGTTAATGGTTAGGATTAGGTTTAGGGTTAGGTTAAGGGTTAGGATTAGGTTTAGGGTTACGTTAATGGTTAGGATTAGGTTTAGGGTTAGGTTAAGGGTTAGGATTAGGTTTAGGGTTACGTTAAGGGTTAGGTTTAGGGTTAGGTTAAGGGTTAGGTTTAGGATTAGGTTTAGGGGGGTTAGGTTTAGGTTTAGGGGTTAATTTTAGGTTTAGCGTTTACAGCGTGCTTCTGTCTCCGCGCTGTTGTCGCCCTGTGATGACGTCAGCTACGCGGTTTCGTCGAGCACGGTTTTTGTGGTGGAACCTTGGAGAATAGCTTGACCCACTCAAATATTGGAACCCTGCTATCACATCTCCCCTGGTCCTTCTCTTCACTAGACTAGCCATGCCCAGTTCCTGTAACTGTTCTTCATATCTTTAAGTCTCCAGGGCCCTAATCATCCTGGTTGCTCTTCTCTGCACTTTTTTTCCCTAGAGTCTCAACATCTTCTTTTTTTTTGAGAAATTGTTTTATCGTTTTAATTAAACAAACCCCCCCCCCATATTTCGTTACATCTTGTTGAAAGCGTATCGATTGGTTATAAATATATTCCGTGCGTTTCTTCCAGAGTCCTTGCATATACTTCATTTAAATCATGTACATTTTAAATCAAGAAAGAAATATATTTTACTATCCCTGTGCCTTAATTCTCACTGTTTAAACATGTTTTTATCTAGAATCATTTATATTAGAAGACACAACCATCTACTGGCGTTCATTTGCAATTTCAATATATCTCCAGTACCATTACACCTTTATGACATATTCTAAAATTAATTCGGTTAAGTAGGATATCTGAGCATTCCCCACCCCCCGCCGCAACACACCTGTATGTATCATGAAATATTGTCCATTAACATTTCATTGTTATTATTGTAGTTAACTAGAGCCGAGGTGGCGCAGTGGTTTAGAGTGCAGCACTGCAGGCTACTTCAGCTGACAGCAGTTCGGCTGTTCAAATCTCACCGGCTCAAGGTTGACTCAGCCTTCCATCCTTCCGAGGTGGATAAAATGAGGACCCGGATTGTTGGGGGCGATATGCTGACTCTGTAAACCACTTAGAGAGGGCTGAAAGCCCTATGAAGCGGTATATAAGTCTAACTTGCTATTGCTATTAACTAAAGGTTATTTACTAATTATCTCACCTCTCCTCTCCAGGCCCAAGATCTTTTTTAATAGTGTGGTGACCAAAACTGGATGCAGTACTCCAGCTGTGGTCTTACTAAGGCACTAGGAGTACGTCCCTCAGACAGGGTCCGCAACTTGGGAGTCCTCCTGGACCCACAGCTGACTTTTGAACACCACTTGTCAGCTGTGACCAGGGGGGCATTTGCCCAGGTTCGCCTGGTGCACCAGTTGCGTCCCTACCTGAACCGGGAGGCTCTCACAACAGTCACTCGCGCCCTTGTGACTTCCAGACTGGACTACTGCAACGTGCTCTACATGGGGCAGCCCTTGAAGAGCATTCAGAGACTTCAGCTTGTCCAGAATGCAGCCGCGCGAGCGATTGTGGGTGCACCTCGGTTCACCCACGTAACACCTATCCTCCGCGAGCTGCACTGGCTGCCTATTGGTCTCCGGATACGCTTCAAGGCGCTAGTCGTCACTCATAAAGCCCTTCATGGTATTGGACCTGGGTACTTGAGAGACCGCCTGCTGCCAATTACCTCCACTAGACCAATTAGATCCCACAGACTAGGCCTCCTCCGAATTCCATCCGCCGGCCAATGCCGACTGGCGACTACCCGGAGGAGAGCCTTCTCTGTGGCTGCTCCGACCCTCTGGAACGAGCTCCCCGTGGAGATTCGAACCCTCACCACCCTCCAGGCCTTCCGCATAGCCCTTAAAACCTGGCTGTTCCGACAGGCCTGGGGCTAAAGATTCGCTGCCCCTAGTTCAACGGTATGACTGTTGTGCTTTTTAATTATGTATTGTTTTGTGTTGTTACTAAACTGTCTGTATCCCCCCTTCCCTTTTTGAGCTGTGAGCCGCCCTGAGTCCCCTTAGGGAAAAGGGCGGCATACAAATGAAATAAAACTCAAACTCAAACACCACACTCAGGAAGACAAGAGATGGATTTAGCTGTGTAGAGGTTAAATGATATCTCATTTGGGGCCTTTCCTCCTGGCAGAACAATTTTGAACACTGCAGTGCAAGACACAGCATGTCCAGGTTGCCCATGGACACCACAATTGGCAACAAATGGGCGGATAAAAAAAATCCCGAAATCTCCAGGTGGATCCAGAACCGATTGGTTCTAGATCAGGGGGTCTCCAAATCCCTGTGGCTGCTTTAAGGCGCCTGCGGACTTCGACTCCCAGAATTCCCCAGCCAGCACGGGGAGAGCATGGCTGGCTGAGGAATTCTGGGAGTTGAAGTCCACAAGTCTTTCAACGTTTGGAGACCCCGACGTGTTCTAGATCATGGTCTATTTTACCTGCTGGCGGATTGTCTGCAAGCAACTCATAGCTGGGATTCCTGTGGCCTCTCCTCAAATGGGGGAGCCGCGGAGGTGTTCCCTGAAGGGTCGGACGGAGGAAGGCTTGGCAGGGGGCGATCCCTGATCCAGTGGGTCGAAGAGGAGACGGCCTAAATGGGCAGCAGAAGGGACAGGTTGGGGTGGTGAGGAGAGAACTGGCATCAACGTCTTAGATACCCAGCAGTCCTATTCCCATGACGAAATCCAGTGTAGTCCTCGGCTTACGGCCACCATTGTGGGCAACGTTTCTGTTCCTGAGCAACACACTTACTAAGTGATTTTGGTTCCATTTTACAACCTTGCTTTTGCCACAGTTGTGTTCTGACCCAGCTCCCCAAACATCACAAACCCTCTGAAGTGAACTCAAAGATTCCTTTTCTTAGGAGCGTCGGAAGGAAAAAGTTCCTCTCGCAGGCTAACAAATCTGTCCGGCAGGCAGATGAATAATTGTCTGTCACATCTATTCATCTCCGTCCCCTGCCTTTGATCCCCAGAGCTAGGGTGGGGATTCACTAGCAGTGGTGGCAGTTCCGTCCCAAGGACCGGCCCATAGATTTCCACTGCTCTCCTCTCCTCTGCCTTCTGCGCATCCATGCATCAGGCACTGGACCCAGATGTTCCTCCTCTTCCTCATCAGTCACCTCCAGACCTGGGGGATGTTGACTCTCCAACTGAGGGCTGATGGACGGCACAGAATCCGCCTCTCTCTCTCTCTCTCTCTCTCTCTCTCTCTTTCTCTGTGTCTCTTTCTCTCTCTCTCTCTCTTTCTCTGTGTCTCTGTGTCTCTTTCTCTCTTTCTTTTTCTCTCTTTCTTTCTCTCTCTCTTTTTCCCTCTCTTTTTCTCTCTCTCTCTTTCTGTGTCTTTCTCTTTCTCTCTTTTTCTCTCTTTTTCTCTTTCTCTCTTTCTTTCTCTGTCTTTCTCTCTCTGTCTTTCTCTCATTCTCTTTCTCTGTGTCTTTCTCTCTCTATTGCTCTCTCTGTGTCTTTCTCTCTTTCTCTCTCTCTCTCTCTGTCGCTCTCTCTCTTTTTCTCTCTCTTTTTTGTCGCTCTCTCTCTTTTTCTCTCTCTTTCTCTGTGTCTCTTTCTCTCTTTCTTTCTTTCTCTCTCTCTCTTTCTCTTTTTCTCTCTTTCTCTGTGTCTTTCTCTCTTTCTTTCTTTCTCTCTCTCTCTTTCTCTTTTTCTCTCTTTCTCTGTGTCTTTCTCTTTCTCTTTCTCTCTTTCTCTGTGTCTTTCTCTTTCTCTCTCGCTCTCCCTTTCTCTGTCTTTCTCTCTCTGTCTTTCTCTCTCTCTTTCTCTCTCTCTTTTTCTCTCATTCTCTCTCTTTCTGTGTCTTTCTCTCTCTCTCTCTTTCTCTCTCTTTCTCTCTGTCACTCTCTCTCTCTCTCTCTCCCTCTCTCTCTCTGACAGCTCCATTCTTTCTCCCCCCCCCCCCTGGAGCTCTCAGGTTGCCTTGATGCTGATCCTGATTCCCACACCTCCTTCTCCTCCGATTCGGCTGCTGGAGGGGCCGGGGAGGCCGACAACCCACAGCAAGTTGTTAATGGGAAGCCCTGCCGTGGTTAAGTCAAGTTAACACGGTTGTTAAGTGAATCTGGCTTCCCCACGGACTTGGCTTGTCAGAAGGCCGCAAAATGGAATCACGTGAACCCGGGACACCGTCGTAAATATGAGTCGGTGGCCAAGGCGTTTGAATTCTTATCAGGGGAACCACAGGAAGGGTGCAGTGGTCGTAAGCGTGAGCAACGGTCCCACGCCCCTTTTCTTTCACCGCTGTTGTGACTCTGGTCACTAAATGGACTGTTTGTTGTAAGTCGAGGCTTTCACTTACTTGATAGTCTGGAAGAGGAAGGGCCGGGGGTCTCTGCTGCAGGAGATCTAGCCTTGGGGGTACCGGAGGGGTTTGCGACGCAGAGTCTAGGTTGGGAGACGAGACGGGAGCCGCTTGCTGGAGCAGAGGAGGGAAAAAGGACAGGAGGGTCAGTTCCGCTGCCCCCCCCCCCACTTATTTAACATCCTGAGGGGAAAGCAATTCGGAAAACATTTCCGTCATTTCACCACCAGTTCAACTGATTGATGGGGATCCCCATTTTCCCCACAGAAAAAACAACAACAACATACGTCAGGGGTGAAAAAAACCCCAGGTTGGTGTAAGGGTTCAAACACCAGGCTAGAAACTGGGAGATGGTGAGTTCTAGTGTCTCTTTGGGCAGGAAAGCTGGCTGGGTGATTTTAGGCCAAGCACCAGGTGACTGGGAGTTCTAGTGCTGCCTTAGGTATGAAAGTAAGCTGGGTGACTTTGGGCCAAAAACCAGGCGATTGTGAGTTCTAGTGCCACCTTAGGAACGAAAACAGGCTGGGTGACTTTGGGCCAATTACCAGGAGACGGTGAGTTCTAGTCTCGCCTTAGCCATGAATGCCTGCTGGGGGAATTTGGGCCCGTCCCTTTTAAAAGGGGTGGAGTTTCAATGCCCTGGTCCCAGCTGCCACCTTTTAGCCCCACCCACCTCCTCCTCAGTGCCCCTGGGTGCAACAGCAATGCTCCTCAAAATCTCACCCTTTCTTTTCTTCTTTTTCCTTCCCTCTTCATTCTCCTTCCTTCCTTCCTTCCTCCCTCCCTCCCTCCCTTTTCTTTTTTTCCATCATTCTCCTTCCTTCCTTCCTTCCCTTCCTTTTCTTCTTTCCTTCCCTTGTCATTCTCTTTCTTTCCTTTTCTTCTTTTTCCTTCCCTCTTCATTCTCCTTCCTTCCTTCCTTCCTTCCTCCCTCCCTTTTCTTCTTTTTTCCCATCATTCTTCCTTCCTTCCTTCCTTCCTTCCTTCCTTCCTTCCTTCCTTCCTTCCTTCCCTTCCTTTTCTTCTTTCCTTCCCTTGTCATTCTCCTTCCTTCCTTCCTTTTCTTCTTTTTCCTTCCCTCATCATTCTCCTTCCTTCCTTCCTTCCTCCCTCCCTCCCTCCCTCCCTCCCTCCCTCCCTCCCTCCCTCCCTTTTCTTCTTCTTTTCCATCATTCTCCTTCTTTCCTTCCCTCCCTTCCTTTTCTTCTTTCCTTCCCTCATCATTCTCCTTCCTTCCTTCCTTCCTTCCTTCCTACCTATCTACCTGCCTGCTCTTCTTTTTCCTTCCCTCGTCATCCTTCCTTCCTTCCTTCCTTCCTTCCTTCCTTCCCTTCCTCCCTCCCACCCTTCTTTCCTTCCCCTCTTCTCTGTCCTTCTGTTCCCCCTTTTCCTTCCTTCCTTCCTTCCTTCCTTCCTTCCTTCCTTCCTTCCTTCCTTCCTTCCTTCCTGCCTGCCTGCCTGCCTGCCTGCCTGCCTGCCTGCCTTTCCTTCTTTCCCCTTCCCTCGTCATTCTCGTCTCACACGGACCCCTTGAGTCTGGCGCATGATCATCAGCTGTTGCAGCACCATGTCCACGTCCTCCAGGTCCCCCTCGTCGCTCTCATCCTTGGCCGTCGGGCTGCCCTCCTTGGCGCTGTAAGGGCTGACCTCCACATCTTCGTGGCCCCAGATCGTCTGGCGACAAAAGGGGCAAGTGGGGGATTTTGAAAGCTGGGAAGGAAACAGACAGAGAGGGTCTCGTTAGGATTGGCCCCCCCAGGACTCAAGGATTTGCCCAACGTCAGGAGTCCCGAAAATGGCCCTTCCCCGCCCCCCTTTGCATTTGAGCCTGCAAGGAGGGACAGGGAAGGAGAAAGGAAGAGAGGGAAAGCAAAGAAAAAGAGAGGAAGATGGGAAGCGAGCAAGGAAGGAAAAATAGGAAAAGAGGGGAAGGAAGAAGAAAGGAGAATGAAGAGAGAAGGAAAAAGAAGAAAAGAAAGGGAGGAAGGAAGAAGAATGAAGAGGGAAGGAAAAAGAAGAAAAGAAAGGGAGGAAGGAAGAAGAATGAAGAGGGAAGGAAAAAAGAAGAA
>NW_028261393.1:4640708-4649712 GCF_051295495.1 Thamnophis sirtalis
GGATGGAAGGCTGAGTCAACCCTGAGCCGGTGAGATTTGAACCGCTGAACTGCAGATAACAGTCAGCTGAAGTGGCCTGCAGTACTGCCCCCTAACCACTGCGCCACCTCGGCTCGATTTTGAGATCAAACTAGCCCCCCCACCCCCAGAATAATACAATCTCTAGAGAATTTACCTGCCCGGTTTGTTGACATATCCCTGCAGCCGTGCCTTGACCTCGTCGTAAGTGAGGAACGCCATGTAACCGGGATGTGTTACCGCTAGATACGTCCAGTTCTTCAACAGGGTTGACCAAGGCTGTGAAGAGAAAACGGGGAACGAATTAGACGGGGAAGCAAAGCAGAGCGTGGACAACGCCATCTTAAATCCAGAATCATGTTCACAGCCAGCAGCTTTTTCGCAAGTCAAAAACTGAGAGACTCCACTGAAAAGTTGAGAGAATCTTTTTTTTTTAAATTAAAAAAACCAAAAACGCCTCAGGGATAAATCACAGTTTACTGTTCAGCTTCCTCATTTCCCACAGCTGCTCGCGCCTGGTGAGACGGATCATTTCGTGGTGTGAAACAAACAGGACTCGCGCGAACTACTTTATTACCTTCTGCCCCACAACACAGGCGGTCCTCGACTTACGAGCCCGCCACCGAGGCCAACATTTCCGTCGCTATGCGGACGGTTGTTCAATGAGTTTTGTGCCCGTTTTACCACAGTTGTTAAGGGAACCACGGCGGCCGTTAAGTTAGAGGCACGGTTGTTAAACGAATCTGGCTTCCCCCTTGACGTGGCTCGTTGTTGAATCACAAAAGGGGGGGGATCACGTCATAAATGTGAGTCAGTTGCCAAGCATCTGAATTTTGATCATGTGGCCATGGAGACCCTGCAGTGGTCGTAAGTGAGAAAAAATGGCCGTTGGTCACTAATTCAGGGCGGTGGTAACTTTGAACGGTCAATAAGTGAACTGTTGTAAGTTGAGGAATACCCGTATTCATTTATTTAGAGCGTTGTGGGAGGGCCTTGCGGTCGAGCTCCCGCCTCACAATCAGGAGGCTGTGAGTTCGATCCTAGGTAGAGGCAGATATTTCTCTCTCTGGGCAGGATGAGAATATACTGTATCTCCTGAACAAAACTCCACCCTGGTGATGGGGAAGGGCATCCGGCCATTAAAACATTCTGTTAGTTCCATTCCATTGCCCAGAATCCACCCCGCAAGGGATTATGGAGTCATTAAAAGAAGATTATGAAGTGTGAAAAACAATCATAAGTCCCTCTTTTCAGCGCCATTGTAACTTTGAATGGCCAGCAGGTACAACTATTGTAAATCAACGTCTACCTGTACAGGTACCTCTCAATCCGGCAGCCAGTTCTTGGGAACAATTAGATAAGGTCCCGGGAAACTTAGGAGGAGTTGTGATTGTGCAACTCCCGAGTTAACTTCACACTTGATTCCTTCTCCCTGCCAGGGCTGGGCGCTTCCTAAGGTGTGTTGAAGCTACGCGCTGTTTGTAAAAATGTATTTATTCACTCAAGGTGTACGCTGCTCATCTTGCCTAGAGGCGACTGCAAGGAGTTGCAAACCCTGGGTGCTGGAGACGGCAGAATGCAACTTTTTCCACGACGATGCCGCCAAGTTGTCTTTGTGGCTAAAAAGTGGGGAGAGCACCCACTTCCTCTGGACCTCACGGTTTCCGTCACCCGCTCTGCCCTTCTTGCTCGCCTGCACCTACAACTGCCCCTCTGAAAATGTTGCCGCTGTTCCTTTGGTCCTTAGAGGCTCGGGCGGCCTGGAAGAGGAAGACCCCCCCCATCTCTTTGGTTGCCCCCTCGATAGTTGGAAATCCAGCCAAGGGGGGTCAGTTCTGATGAACCCGCCGATTTGAACCCGAGGGATTTGACACCTTTTCTGGCGGTTGATTTTGGTGGATTGAGCCAAGACAAAGGCTGTTGATCTGAGCTTCTCAATTTTCCACCCACACTTTTTTGAAAGAACGCGAGGCTGTTTTTCCACTTTCAGAAATGGAAACTTTCGCAGCTCCGTCTCTGGGGTGGTTGACCCTCGCGTTCCACCCACCCTGGCAGCCTCGAAGGATGGACTTTATGGAAGCCACATCCTGCCCGTGATCAACAACTCACCGACTGATAAGTCAAGGGAGGAGAGAGAGAGAAACGACATCAAACACGAGTGAGGAGTTACGAGGCTGCTCGCTTTCCCACCCCCTTCAGCTAAAAAAGCTTCCAAATTTCTTCTCCCCCCCCCCAAATCCTTTGAATATCTGTGTATCTGTGGCATGTTTCATTTTCGGCGTTAAATAGAAACACTGCCCGTGGCATGAGAGACAGCTTGGTCTAGTGGTGAAGGCACCAGGCTACAAACTAGGAGGCTGTGAGTTCTAGTACCACCTTAGGAATGAAAGCTGGCTGGGGGAGGGGGACTTTGGGGCAATCACCAGGGGCCTGTGAGTTCTAGTACCACCTTAGGAATGAAAGCCGGCTGGGTGGGGGACTTTGGGCCAACCACTAGGTGATTCTGAGTTCCAGTACCACTTTAGGAAGGAAAGCTGACTGGAGGGACTTTGGGCCAATCACCAGGTGACTGTGAGTTCTAGTATCACCTTAGGAATGAAAGCTGGCTGGGGGGGACTTTGGGCCAATCACTAGGTGATTCTGAGTTTTAGTACCACTTTAGGAAGGAAAGCCGACTGGAGGGACTTTGGGGCAATCACCAGGTGCCTGTGATTTCTAGTACCACCTTAGGAATGAAAGCTGGTTGGGGGGAACTTTGGGCCAATCACCAGGTGACTGAGTTCTAGTACCATCTTAGGAATGAAAGCTGGCTGGGGAGGGACTTTGGGGCAATCACCAGGCGACTATGAGTTCTAGTATCAACTTAGGAATGAAAGCTGGCTGGGGAGGGACTTTGGGGCAATCACCAGGCGACTGTGAGTTCTAGTATCAACTTAGGAATGAAAGGTCAGGGGGGGATTTGGGGCCAATCACCAGGTGACTGTGAGTTCTAGTACCACCTTAGGCACGAACGTCGGCTGTATGACGTTGGGCCAGTCCTTCTCTCTCAGCCCAGCCTCCCTTACAAGGTTGGTGTTATGTAGAAAATACGAGGAGGAAGGAGTTTCAAGTCTATTTCTTATAAAAATAATAAAGGGGGAGGGGGGGAAGAAAAGTGAAATAAATGTAAATAAATAAATAGCTTCCCACAATCTACCTGGAAGAGACGCGTGAAGATGTCAAATTCAAATATGGAGATATGGCCACTGCAGGTCAGGTCAATGGTGGACTTCAGGGCGATGGCCATCGGACCAGAATCGACCAAATGGACTTGCTGGAGACCTTTCTGAAATTCAGACCAAGGGACGAGGCTCCTACAGAGAAGAAAAAGGAAAGGTTATAGCTACCACAGTCCTAGGCTGCATCAACAGAGGGATAGAATCAAGATCACGTGAAGTGTTGATATCAGATTATGGTAAGGCCACACTTGGAATACGGCATTCAGTTTTGGTCGCCACGATGTAGAAAAGATGTGGAGACTCTAGAAAGAGTGAAGAGAAGAGCAACAAAGAGGATGAGGGGACTGGAGACCAAAACATATGAAGAACGGTTGCAGGAACTGGGTATGTCCAGTTTAATGAAAAGAAGGACTAGGAGAGACATGATTGCAATCTTCCAATATCTCAGGGGTTGCCACAAAGAAGAGGGAGTCAAACTATTCTCCAAAGCACCTGAGGGCAGAACAAGAAGCAATGGGTGGAAACTAATCAAGGAGAGAAGCAACTTAGAATCAGTGAGAAATTTCCTGACAGTGACAACAGTTAATCAGTGGAACAGCTTGCCTCCAGGAGTTGCAAATGCTCCAACACTGGAGGTTTTAAAGAAGAGATTGGACAATTGTCTGAAAGGGTGTAGGGTCTCCTGCTTGAGCAGGGGGTTGGACTAGAAGACCTCCAAGGACCCTTCCAACTCTTATTATTCTGTTGATGTGAGAAACTGAGAGTGGGACTGAGAGGAATTATGAATCAAAGTGATAGTTATGGACATGCATGTTTCACCATCCCGTGAAGAAGCGTGGAGAGAAGGGGTGGTTTGCTCCTAGTTGCTCCTAGTTCGGCCTAGTTCGGCTGGACTGATAGTGGAATTCAGGCCTGGGTCGCAGAACCGGCAGCGATCCAGGCCTACCATGACTCAAACCAGTTCCCTCACCGCTATTGGGCCTCCGCCATTTTGGTTTTTAGTGACTGCGTGTGCGCAGTTCACTGTAAATCGTTCTGCGCCAGTGCGAAGAACCATTTACATTGAATAGCGCACAGATGCACAGCGTGCGCCTGGCACGCATGGATTATGAACCAGTAGTAAAACTGGCAATGACCCACCTCCAGATGTAGAGGAGACTGAAAATTGATCAAGAAAGTGATAAGTACACCTCTTTATAGATCTACCATTTCCAAGGTCTGGGAAGCCGAGATATCATTAAACCATTTCAGTTCAAAGGTTGATGCTCTTCCTTGTTATGTTTGACCCACACACAATGCCTCCTAAGGATTTACGAAAAGGCAATCAATGATCTTTTTTTTTTTTTTTCTCGGCTGATAGGCCCTTTCCATCGAACTTCCACTCTAAGAAGATTTTAATGCTATCGATTATAGCTAAACAGGATTAAAGTAGTGAATATAACCAACCCCGACGTCATAAAACATCGACAGACACTTAAGAGTCCAATCAAAGCCGAAGATCAACAATAATCAATCAGATTCATTAATCAAGAGAAAATTCAAATCAATTTGGGCTTTTAAAAGCTGGTTGCAATAATTTTGTATTGTTTTCCGCAATCCCGATAAATTGGAGTGAATTGCAAGTTTTTCCAGACAAAGAACTGAGGATTGTTTGAAAAAACCATCTCAAGAACTAGAAGAATAACATCTATCTATCTATCTATCTATCTATCTATCTATCTATCTATCTATCTATCTATCTATCTATCTATCTATCTATCTATCTATCTATCTATCTATCTATCTATCTATCTATCTATCTATCTATCTATCTATCTATCTATCTATCTATCTATCTATCTATCTATCTATCTATCTATCTATCTATCTATCTATCTATCTATCTATCTAAGGCAAGTACCACTCACTCATCACAAAATCTCCAGAATGGTAAAGCCTACAAACTTGAAATTTGGCATGTCTGTTCCTTTTGGCTTCTAGGTGCTTGCTAAGAAAGGATTTTTTGAAATGACCATCAGATCATTAGTATTATACAGTAATTAACATGCTCTGATGCTAAGGAGTTCTACTCCCCCTCCTCACCTGAAAAGAACTCTGTTCCAACCGCCAGTTGCTTCACATTCCATTACCTCAGTTCAAACTGGCAGACGTTCCACTCCTTCATTTCGGAGCAGTTCATGAATAGTTCATTCAGGAACTATTTTTCACATGACCATTGTAGTCAAGTGATCAAAATTCAGACCCTTGGCAACTGACACATATTTATGACGGTCACAGTGTCCTGCGGGTCATGTGGTCCCCGTTTGTGGCCTTCTGACAAGTAAAGTCAGTGGGGAAGCCAGATTCACTTAACAACCGGTTTACTAACTTAGCAACTGCAGATAATTCACTTAACAACCGTGGCAAAAAAAGACCATAAAACGGGTCAAAACTCCCTTAAGAAATGTGTCCCTTAGCAACAGAAATTGTGGTCGTAAGTTGAGGACTTCCTGTACCACTGATGGAAGCAGAGACAGGATGCGTGCAGAAAGGAGGAGCAAGACGTGTGATGAGGAACAGATCTCATTGCCCGGGAAGGCGTTGTAAAGGTCTTGTAAAACTGGGGTTTTTTTGGGGGGGGGGGGCTCACCGTTCCCTCCAGGTGCCCCTCCAGAAGACGTGGGCCTCTTGCTTGTTCAGCTGGTACGTGCTGCCTTGGTCCTCCCCGTTGGGAAACACGGCTTGTAGTTCAGCCAACATGTGACTGAAGATCAGGGAAAGCTTTGTTAGATTTCTCCTACAACGGGAAGTGAAGGAAAAATTGAATTAGAAGGCTGAAGAAGACATACGAAGAACGGTTGCAGGAACGGATTACCGTATATACTCAAGTATAAGCCGAGTTTTTCAGCCCACTTTTTGGGCTGAAAAAAGCCGCCTCGGCTTATACTCGAGTCAGTGAAAAATTTGCCCGAAATGGAGGAGAAAAAGGGGCGGGGCCATGCCGCTGGGTGACACTCGTGAATGGCCCGGCGCCCCTGTGAGTTTCCCCTCCCTCTGTGTCAGTTTGCCGCGCAGCGCACACCACACCATCCCCCCTCCTCACGTTCTAATGTAATGCAGGGCTGTCTTACGATTCCCCTTCCTCCCCCTCCTGCCGCTCTGCAACGATGTCCCACCTCCTCCTTGTTATGGCAAGCAGCCACATAGCGATGTCCCACCTCCTCTGGTACAGTGATCCAATGATAGGAATCACTGTGCCGTGTGTCATAGGAGGCGGGACATCGCTCCCGCGGCTGCACGGGACATCATTACCGATAGCTGCTGCATTTCCCACCCTAGGCTTATACTCGAGTCAATAATTCCAGTTTTTTGTGGTAAAATTAGGTGCCTCGGCTTATATTCGGGTCGGCCTATACTCGAGTATATACAGTACATCTCTAGTTTGATGAAAAGAAGGACCAGGCTGGCATGAAAACAGTCTTCTAATATTTGAGGGAGAGGGGTCAACTATTCTCCAAAGCAGCTGAAGGCAGGACAAGAAGCAATGGAATAACAGAATAACAGAGTTGGAAGGGACCTTGGAGGTCTTCTAGTCCAACCCCCTGCTCAAGAAGGAGACCCTATACTGGTGATGGCTAACCTTTGTTGCTGCATGCCACCACCACCCCATGCCCCATTTTGGGCTTCCTGCACCAACCTGGATGCCAAAACGGGGTAGCAAGGGCACTGGGCGAGCCCACCCCCAAATGCAACGGTAATCATGGAAAAAAGCAATCTAGAACTAAGGAATAATTTCCTGACCGTGAGGAGAACAATTAATCGGTGGAACAGCTTTCCTTCAGAGGTTGTGGGGCTCCATCACTGGAGGCTTTAAAGAAGAGACCGGAGATCTGGAATGGTAGAGGTCCTCCTGTTAGAGCAGGGGGTTGGACTAGAAGACCTCCAAGGTCCCTTCCAACTCTGTTATCCTGTTACCTGCCAGCTCCAAATCTATAATGGCTTGCAAATAGTGGAGAGAGGGGGGGGAAGAGGGAGGGAGGGAAAGAAAGAAAGAAAAAGGAAAGAGAGAAAGAAACAAGGAAAGAAAGGAAAGGAGGAAGAAGGAAGGGAAGGAAGGGTAGGGAAGGAAGGAAGGGAATTGAGGAAGGAAGGAAAGGAAGGAAGGGAATTGAGGAAGGAAGGAAAGGAAGGAAGGAGGGAAGGGAAGGGAGGGAAGGAAGGGAATTGAGGAAGGAAGGAAGGGAATTGAGGAAGGAAGGAAGGAAGGAAGGAAGGAAGGAAAGGAAGGAAAGGAAGGGAGGGAGGTAAGGAAGGAAGGGAATTGAGGAAGGAAGGAAAGGAAGGAAGGGAATTGAGGAAGGAAGGAAAGGAAGGAGGGAAGGAAGGGAAGGGAGGGAAGGAAGGGAATTGAGGAAGGAAGGAAGGAAGGAAGGAAGGGAATTGAGGAAGGAAGGAAAGGAAGGAAGGAAGGAAGGGAAGGGAGGTAAGGAAATGAAGGAAGGGAATTGAGGAAGGAAGGAAAGGAAGGAAGGAAGGAAGGGAGGGAGGGAGGAAGGGAAGGGAGGGAAGGAAGGAAGGGAATTGATGAAGGAAGGAAGGAAGGGAATTGAGGAAGGAAGGAAAGGAAGGAAGGAAGGAACAGAAGGAAGGAAGGAAAGGAAGGAAGTAAATGAAGGGAGGAAGGGAAGGAAGGAAGGGAGGGAATTGAGGAAGGAAAGGAAGGAAGGAAAGAAAGAAAGACATCCTGGTCTTTATTGAACAGCTCTGCTGATATGCTTGGCCTGAAGAAAAGTCAATTTATTCAGGCCCCACCTGCCTGCCAGAAAGAAAGAGGTGAACTTTAACATGACACTCTGTTTGCTTGGAGCCTGGAAACTTTGCAATATGACATATATAGCAGCCGCAGAAGAGACAGGCATCGGACAGCAACGCATTTCCTCCATCACCCGTGAATGGTGTTAGAACATCAACAAAGGGTAGAAGTGACGCATGTCTGGGAAGGCTCATTAAAGTGCACGGGACCCCCAAGCATCATCTTTGGGGCCCCAAACTCCATCTTTAAAAGCACCCATTTTACAGACAGAGTAAACGAATCTCAGATTCGTCCCGGTCTGATTTATCCAGAAGTGGGCAGTGTGCAATCCCGATCTCCTTTTCTTGCAACCCTTAAGTAAAGGTAAAGGTTCCCCTCACACATCTGTGCTGGTCGTTTCTGACTCTAGGGGGCGGTTGCTCATCTCCGTTTCAAAGCCAAAGAGCCAGCGCTGTCCGAAGACATCTCCGTGGTCATGTGGCCGGCATGACTCAATACCGAAGGCACACGGAACGCTGTTCCCTTCCCACCAAAGGGGGTCCCTATTTTTCTACTTGCATTTTTTACCTGCTTTCGAACTGCTACGTTGGCAGAAGCTGGGACAAGTCACGGGAGCTCACTCCGTTAGGCGGCGCTAGGGATTCGAACCGCCGAACTGGCGAACTTCTAATCGACAAGCTGAGCATCTTAGCCACTGAGCTACCGCATCCCTACTGCAACCCTTATAACCACTAAAAACTGGGTGGGGGGGGAAGCATTTACATTTAACGGGGGGGGGGGGGGCAGTTTGAGATTGAAAGGCCAAAATAACCCGGGTCACACGAGGCCCAAATAAGCCTTATAATAAAACCCCAGAGACATCCTCCCGATCCTGTTTACGGTCGGCTCAAACTGTTGGCGGAAATCAAACATTGTCCGTTTGTAGCCGTGGTGGGTTTCAAAAATTGTTGGAACCTACTCTGTGGGTGTGGCCTCC
>NW_028261393.1:4649912-4669912 GCF_051295495.1 Thamnophis sirtalis
ATCCACACATCTTAAAAGTTGTTCCACTGGCTGGGGAATTCTGGGAGTTGAAGTCCAGACCTCTTCAAAGAAGTTCTGCTGCCTGGGGGATTCTGGGAGTTGAAGTCCACACATCTTAAAAGTTGTTCCACTGGCTGGGGGATTCTGGGAGTTGAAGTCCAGCCATGTTAAACGAAGTTCTGCTGCCTGGGGGATTCTGGGAGTTGAAGTCCAGGCATCAACTAATTTAGATCAACTAGTTTATATCTGAAGCTTCTCTTTTGCTTTGTTTTGAGCTGAGGATCATCTGGCAGGCGACATTAATCCATCATCACGCGCGAACATTTATGATCTTGGCTTTACAGCACTTAAGCAGGCAGCTGGCCCGGGCTGCAACCCAAAAGCTCCTGGAGGCACTTATTATTTTTAATTTTTATTTCTTTTCTTTTTTTTAAAAAAAGAAGAAAATCTAACCAACTTGATTTTGTCTGCGGGATGCTTGTCTCCTTCGCTAGGCAGGAATGAACCCAGATGTATAATGAGGTAGCTAAAGGGCCATGTGTCTTGTCTGAGACTCGCCAGGGATTATTGCAGCCCAGCACGTAATCTGGCAGGCAGAAACCCCAAGGGTGCAGCCTTCAATAGAAGAGAGGGATGGAGGAAGCTTTTGTCTGTTCAGCTTCTGCCACCTCCTCCTCCTCTCTTCCCTCTCATCTTCATCCATTTACCTCCTTCTCTTCCCTTCTTCCTTCACTTCACTTCTTCCTTTACTTTCCTTCTTCCTTTCCTTCCTTTCTTTCCCTTCCCTTCTTTTGCTTTCCTTTCCTCCCCTTCTTCCTCCTTTCCTTTCCTCCTTTCCTTTTCCCTCCTCTTCCCTTCTTCCTTTGCTTTCCTTTCCTCCCCTTATTCCTCTTTTCCTTTCCTCCTTTCCCTTCCCTTCTTCTTCCTTTGCTTTCCTTTCCTCCCCTTATTCCTCTTTTCCTTTCCTCCTTTCTTCTTCCTTTGCTTTCCTTTCCTCCCCTTATTCCTCCTTTCCTTCTTCCTTTCCTTTCCTCCTTTCCTTCTTCCTTTCCTTTCCTCTCCTCTCCTTAACCTTCCCTCCCCTCTCCTTCTTCCTCCTTTCCTCCCTTCCTTTTTCCTTCCCTTCCCTTCTTCTTCCTTTGCTTTCCTTTCCTCCCCTTATTCCTCTTTTCCTTTCCTCTTTTCCTTTCCTTTCCTTCTTCCTTTCCTTCTCCTTTCCCTTTCCTTCTTCCTTTCCTCTCGTCTCCTTAACCTCCCCTCCCCTCTCCTTGCCTCCCCTCCCCTTCTTCCTGGTACTAGTGTGAATCCAGACTGTGTTTGATTTCACCCGGGTGAGCTGCTGTGAGCAATTGCTCAGCTCTGGTTTAAGGCCAGCTAGTGCCCTGCTTAAGTTGTTAAGCTAAGCCCAATGCCACGTCTAGCTTTCCACCACGGCCGTTCCCTGGAGGAGTTTGTGCCTGTCCCTCCCATGCTCAGCCCATAGCAGTGCACCTGCCCAGAGGTGTCCATAGGGTGTGGGCCCCGAATTCAAGATGACGGCACCTCTGACAGCACTCCACATCCTGTGGACGCCCGTGGCTTTCGCTTGTCGCTGCAAGGAAACCGGCCGATCGTATTGTTTATATTGGCCTTTCATTCCTCCAGGGAAAATCCCGATATCCATCTAGCCATTAAGGAAAAAAGTCACGTCCCTCCCAAAAGATGTCACATTTTCCTGCCTCCCCCTCAGGGAGGACCGAAAACTCAAAAAAGCTTTGAAAACTCAAAACTTTGGAAAGCTTGAAGTGTTTGGGGTGAGCTGGATCAGCAGCAATTCAGAATAGAATAGAATAGAATAAGGAATAGGATAGAATAGGATAGAATAGGGAATAGAATTAGGAATAAGAATAGGATAAAATAGAATTAGGAATAGGAATAAGGATAGGATAGGATAGGGAATAGAATTAAGAATAGGAATAAGAATAGGATAGAATAGAATTAGGAATAGGAATAAGGATAGGATAGGATAGAATAGGGAATAGAATTAGGAATAGGAATAAGGATAGGATGGAATAGGAATAGGATAGAATAGGATAGATTAGGAATAGGAATAAGAATAGGAATAGGATAGAATAGGATAGATTAGGAATAGGAATAAGAATAGGATAGGATAGAATAGGGAATAGAATTAGGAATAGGAATAAGAATAGGATAGAATAGGAATAGGATAGAATAGGATAGAATAGAATTAGGAATAGGAATAAGAATAGGATAGGAATAGGATAGAATAGGAATAGGATAGAATAGGGAATAGAATTAGGAATAAGAATAGGATAGAATAGAATTAGGAATAGGAATAAGGATAGGATAGGATAGGGAATAGAATTAAGAATAGGAATAAGAATAGGATAGAATAGAATTAGGAATAGGAATAAGGATAGGATAGGATAGAATAGAGAATAGAATTAGGAATAGGAATAAGAATAGGATGGAATAGGAATAGGATAGAATAGGATAGATTAGGAATAGGAATAAGAATAGGAATAGGATAGAATAGGATAGATTAGGAATAGGAATAAGAATAGGATAGGATAGAATAGGGAATAGAATTAGGAATAGGAATAGGAATAAGAATAGGATAGAATAGGAATAGGATAGAATAGGATAGAATAGAATTAGGAATAGGAATAAGAATAGGATAGGATAGGAATAGGATAGAATAGGAATAGGATAGAATAGGGAATAGAATTAGGAATAAGAATAGGATAGAATAGAATTAGGAATAGGAATAAGGATAGGATAGGATAGGGAATAGAATTAGGAATAAGAATAGGATAGAATAGAATTAGGAATAGGAATAAGGATAGGATAGAATAGAATTAGGAATAGGAATAAGGATAGGATAGGATAGAATAGGGAATAGAATTAGGAATAGGAATAAGAATAGGATGGAATAGGAATAGGATAGAATAGGATAGATTAGGAATAGGAATAAGAATAGGATAGAATAGGGAATAGAATTAGGAATAGGAATAGGAATAAGAATAGGATAGAATAGGAATAGGATAGAATAGGATAGAATAGGATAGAATAGAATTAGGAATAGGAATAAGAATAGGATAGGATAGGAATAGGATAGAATAGGAATAGGATAGAATAGGGAATACAATTAGGAATAAGAATAGGATAGGATAGGGAATAGAATTCAGAATAGGAATAAGAATAGGATAGGATAGGGAATAGAATTAGGAATAAGAATAGAATCGGATAGAATAGGGAATAGAATTAGGAATAGGAAAAGGAAACGATCATAACTATGAACCAGTTACTAAGCCTCTGAATTTTGATCAGGTAACCGCAGAGATGCTAAAACGGTGACGAAACGGTCACAAGTCACTTTTTTTTTTCAGTGCCGTCGTAACTTTGAACTGTCACTAAGCGAGGACTGCCTGTGTGTTGGCAGAGGAAACAACCCCAAGCAGCGAGGTTGGATTTTGCTTCCAAGGGTAGATGCTGAGGAGGTGTCGGAGGGGAAGAAGAGGCTGGGCGCCTGGAGATGAATTTCTGGTGCAAAAAAAAGGGGGGGGGGATTTTTCGGTCTTATGTCTGAGCTGGCTTTACCAGCGATGGGTTGGGTTGGGTTTCCCTTTGGACGGAAGAGTTTGGGTGGAGAAGTCATTTCCTTTCCTTGGGCAGTTTTCGGGACCTGACCTGAACTCCCTAGCAACTAGGAAATGGAGTTGGCAAGGTTGTGTATAAATACAAGAGTGTGTGTGTGTGTGTTTGTGTGTTTGGTGCATGCATGGAAGTTTCCGTAGTGGTACAGAGAGGGAGGAAGTGAGAACTTCAGCCATATAAGTGTAAGGAACTGTTCTGACCGAGGCTTTCCCAAGAGCCTGAAGCCAACTCCTGGTCCCGACAAAAAGCCCTTTTATTAATTTGCTGTGAATTCTGCTCCTTCATCTCCAGCAAAGTCTTTCGAGGGAGGATTTACGGTCACAGACCTTATCTGGCTTGGAGAGCTGCCAGGCCGATCTCTGCAGAACTTGGCAAGGAGTCTCGGAGAGTCACGAACCAATGAAGCGAACTAATGGTCTCCTGCAAACTCCACTCCCCTTTCGCTCCTCTTTTTATTCCCTCTGGGAGGGGCCATTCATTGTCCACCTGTTGGCCTTCCTCCCAAGTCGACCCCTGTTCTTTAGCTGTTCCCTTCGTCTGGCAACTCTGCGCATGCGCACACTGGGAACAGGCTCCAGCTGTTCTTCTGCCCCAATGATGTCTGACTCCGAAGGCAGCTGATAACTGGCAGACGGCCCTGGCCCCCTCTCTGCCTCCGACACAGAGCCCTCATCGGAGTCTTCCCCAGACTCCAGGACTGGCCCATGTTCCTCCCCAACCTCCTCACTGTCCGAATCTGCTGCCACAACAGGAATTGTTGTTTTAAAAAAGCTGGTTTTTAAATGGGGAGATCGAAACAGCCTGCCAGCCACGGCTATTTTGCGGCTATTTTGCAAATGTTCCCTCTCTCGCTGCACAAACCTCTGTCCTGCTATCCAAGCCTTTTTAAATTTGCAAAAGATCCGAGAGTGTGACGTCGATGCTGGGAAAAAACGGAGCTTGCGGTTCAATCCGTCCTTCTTGGCCCTGTGTTTACCCATCTGTAACCCGAGAAGGAAAGAGAGCGTGGTGGGAGAGCAGGCAGAAATCCAACCAGTGAAGCTCCCCTCCCGTCTCCCCCCTCCTTCCTCGCCTGCTCAGCAGGAATAGATAGATGATACTTCTGCTGGGAAGGAGAGGAAGGAGGGGGAGATGGAAGGGGAGCTTCACTCGTTGGATTTTGCCTTATATATTACACACACACACACACACACACACACACACACACACACACACACATATTGTATTTGTGCTGATAAATAAATAAAGGGAGACAAATAGCAATAGCAGTTAGACTTATATACCGCTTCATAGGGCTTTCAGCCCTCTCTAAGCGGTTTACAGAGTCAGCATATTGCCCCCAACAATCTGGGTCCTCATTTCACCCACCTCGGAAGGATGGAAGGCTGAGTCAACCTTTGAGCCCGTGAGATTTGAACCGCTGAACTGCAGATAACAGTCAGCTGAAGTGGCCTGCAGTACTGCACCCTAACCACTGCGCCACCTCGGCCTTGCATTTTACACAAATGTAAAAAGGCAACAGTAAAAATATTGGGTTTCTGTCTGGATGGTCTCTTGTGACGAGCCGATAGACAGAGAATGGAAGCAGTAAGCTTCTTCCCATATTTGGGCATACTAGGGATGGTGACACTAAATACATACATACATACATACATACATACATACATACATACATACATACGTGTGTGTATTTAGTGCATGTATGTATGTATCTATACATACATACATATATATATATATATATGTATGTATATATATATATATGTATGTATGTATGTATAGATACATACATACATGCACTAAATACACGTATACACACACAGCTGTCTGTCTTGCTGTCTGTCTATATGCTGATATCTCTATGTATGTATGTATGTATGTATGTATCATCTATCTATCTATCTATCTATCTATCTATCTATCTATCTATCTATCTATCATCTATCTATCTTCTGCCTGTCTATATGCTGGTATCTCAATCTCTCTCTCTCTCTCCATCTATCCACCCACCCACCCACCTACCTACCTATCTACTGTCTGTCTATCTATGTATCTCTCTCTCTCTCTCTCTAACTCTATCTATCTATCTATCTATCTATCTATCTATCTATCTATCTATCTATCTATCTATCTATCTATCTATCTACCTACCTACCTACCTACCTACCTACCTACCTACCTACCTACCTACTTATCTTCCATCTGTCTATATGCTGACATCTCTATCTCTCTATGTATCTGTCTGTCTATCTATCTTCTGCCTGTCTATATGCTGGTATCTCAATTTCTCTATGTCTGTGTGTGTGTGTGTGTGTGTTCATCCATTCATCCACCCATCCACCCACCTATCATATCTATCTATCTATCTATCTATCTATCTATCTATCTATCTATCTATCTATCTATCTATCTATCTATCTATCTATCTACCTACCTACCTACCTACCTACCTACCTACCTACCTACCTATCTTCCGTCTGTCTATATGCTGACATCTCTATCTCTCTATGTATCTGTCTGTCTATCTATCTTCTGCCTGTCTATATGCTGGTATCTCAATTTCTCTATGTCTGTGTGTGTGTGTGTGTGTGTGTGTGTGTTCATCCATTCATCCACCCATCCACCCACCTATCATATCTATCTATCTATCTATCTATCTATCTATCTATCTATCTATCTATCTATCTATCTATCTATCTATCTATCTATCTATCTACCTACCTACCTACCTACCTACCTACCTACCTACCTACCTACCTACCTATCTATCTATCTTCCGTCTGTCTATATGCTGACATCTCCATCTCTCTCTGAATCTTTCTGTCTATCTATCTAAAGATGCTGATCTCTATCTCTGTCTATCGATATCCATCCTTCCACCCACCCACCCACCCATCTCCCTCTCCCCCCCCCTCTTGCACACATCTCAGCATCTTTTTTCCAGCACTTGTCAGCTCAGCAAGATGACCTCTCGGCCGGGAGGGGGGGAGAAGGAGGAGGAGGCAGGAGGCAGCCTGGACTTTGCCGAGCCCTCAACCTGGAGACCCGTCTGAGTGCTTTTCGGTTTTCTGGGCTGCTGAGCTGCTCATTCAGGTTTGCAAATCCATGTTTTAATTGGCGTGAACGGGAAATCCAGTCATGGGACAGGCGGGTGAGATCCGGGCTCAAACTTTGGTAGGAGAGTAAAATGGGGGGGGGAAGGGGGGGAAGCTGGTAGACTGGTCACTCACTCTTATCCAGAAAGATAGGATACAAGTGGCCCTCGACTTACAACGGTTCACTTAGTGACCATTCAAAGTTACAAGGGGCACTGAAGAAAGGGACTTATGACCGTTTTTCACACTTATGACCGTTGCAGCATCCCGGTGGTCACGGGATCAAAATTCGGATGCTTGGACACTGACTCACACTGCGGCGAGTTGCTTCACAGCCATGGGAAATAGTGTCTTGAAATCAGGGGTGACTTACTTGCTTAGCAACCGAAATCCCAGTCCTAATTGCTGTCGTAAGTTGAGGACAACCTGTAATGAATTATCCAGCCAAATGCTCATCAGAAGGTTTATAAAAAGCTTCAAAGTAGACAACAGATCAGGGGAGGGGGGAGGAATTCTGGGAGTTGAAGTCCACAAGTCTTAAAGCTTTCAACTTTGAACACCCCTGGGTTTTTTTTTCTAAAGGGTTAGGAGTGTAAGGGTCTTGTAACTTGACAGCTTTAAGACTTGCGTGCTTCAAATGCCAGAGTTCCTGAGCCAACATGACTGGAGGAGGAATTCTGGGAGTTGAAGTCCACAAGTCTTAAAGCTGTCAAGTTTGAACACCCCTGGGGTTTTTTTTTTCTAAAGGGTTAGAGATGTAAGGGTCTTGTAACTTGACAGCTTTAAGACTTGCGTGCTTCAAATGCCAGAGTTTCTGAGCCAACATTTTGGCTGCTAAGCAAGAGCGTTGTTGAGTGAGTTTCACCACATTTTACAAGTTGGCCACGCCCACCCAGTCACATGACCATCAAGCCACACCCATAAAATAGTTAGTAAAAAAATATATTTTGAAACCCACCCCTGGGTGCAGCAGCCCAAATGTTTCACCTGCCTTGTTGCATAAAAAAATAATCACCTCAAAAAACCAGACGTGGGCCAACTGTCTGGAAGAGCAGGCTGTTTCAGGCGGCTCAAGGAAGTGAGCCAAGCTGCACGCTAGGAGGAAAAGTTCACAGCTCTTGATCGCACCGGCACAAGGAACCCAAAGAAGCAGACAAACAAGAAGATTATATTTAGGGGAAGAGGAGCGTTGGGCTATAAAGGAGATTGTGAGGGAAGGAATGGACTTGCTTGGAGGGGCTGCGACAGCAGGCGAGAATGAACGCTGAAGGTGGGTAATGAGGCGGCTGAGTTTAATGGCCTCTGAAAGAAAATGAGAGGCGGGTGGTGGAGAGAGAGGCTTGTGAAGGCCTCATAAACCCAGGGAAGCATCTGGTTCCTTCTGCGGCACATGGGTGCACGCCTGAGCATGGAAGCAGGGAGGCGAAGAGGAGACCGAGGCAGGGTCCCTGCAGGAGCGGGCTCATGGGTCGGATGGATCAGGGTGTTAAAATCACAGGAACAGAAAGAAAGGAGGAGAAAGAGAGAGAGAGAGAGAGAGAAAGAAAGAGAGAAACAGAGAGAGGTAAAAAGTGAGCAAGAGACAGAAAGAGGGAACGAGAAAGAGAACGAGGGAAAGAGAATCCGAAAGAAAGAGAGAAAGAGCAAGAAGAGAAAGAACAAAAAAGGAGAAAGACGAAAGAGAGAGCAAGAGAAAGACACAGAGAACGTCAGAGAAAGAGGGAAGAAAGAAAGAGAGAGAAAATGAAAGAAAGAGCAAGAAAGAGGGAAAGAAAGAAGAAAGAGAAAGGAAAGAAGAAAGAGAAAGAATGAAGGAAAGAGAGAAAGACAATGAAAGGGAAAGTGAGAGAAACACACACACATATACAGACAGACAGATACACACACACACACACACAGAGAAAGATGAATCTCAGTTACGGAAAGGATTGTCTTTCTTTTGTCAGAATGATTTCTCTGCTCTTTGGCTGCTGGCTGGCTCTCCCTCCTTCAATCCCAAACCGGAAATGTGCTCAGATATTCCCGTGCACTTACTGGCACATTTATAATATATTTATGTTTCTATATATCTTTCCTGACATGCCCCCTTTGTGCAAACTGTGTCTTTCCTTTACCCAGAAAAAAAATATGCCTTCAGTGCATACATCCATCTGATCTGGTGGCGATTTATGGGCCTCGTAAATCGTACAAATACCTCCCTACTGTTATGTACGTTGGGAGAGCGAGTACCTTCAGAGAAGCGTTGTGAGAGTTGTGTTGGAGAACACACACACACACCAGCATACAGAGACACTGCAATTTAAATAGGCTTTTACTTTCGTGGAAATAGAGGCATCAGAGTACCTTCAAACAGTCCAAGTCATACACGGATAAGACAGTCTGTCATCAATGTCTTTCAGTTAAGGGATAATCCAAATAACATAGTCCATAATCATACATACAGTCCGGTAGTCAAAGTTTGCTAGCAGTTGCAAAACTTACAATAGCTCACGGCACTTTCTAACAGCCATCTTCCAAAACACTCAGATTGGATCAGCCCAGCATCTAACGAACAGAGAGCTAACAGTCATTCTGGCTCCCTCTTATGGCCGATTGAGGAAAAACAGCAACCAATCACATTTTACAGCATGATTTAAAGAAACAGGTATAGCATTGTTACATGATTTATATATTGCCAACCCAACCGTTAGATTATATTCCTAACACCCAGGTTGAAATATTTTAGAAATGCCGACTGGAGAGAGCGTTGTGGGTATTGTCTACACTCATCGCAGTAGATTTGAAGGAAACCAGGGGACGAATGAAACACGCAGGAATGAGGGCTCGCTGCAAATCACGCAGGTCGAGGCTCGGGGTTTGAGGATGAGCCAGGGCATCATATCCCAAAAAGTCAAAATGGCAGCTGTGATGATGTGGTCAAAGCCTCACCCTTTTTAAATCTTGCATGGTGTCAGTGGTGGGTTCCTACTGGTTTGGCTTGGGCCGGTCGAACCAGTAGTGGTTTGGTGGCTGGAATCTCTGGAACTGGCAGCGACCCAGGCCTGCCATGCCCCTGAACTGGTTCTCCAGGCGGCGCCATTGGCACCGCCATCTTGTTTTCCGGTTCTGTGCAAGCGCAGATAAATTTTAATAGCACTGCGCATGGGCGTGGCACGCACACAAGCGAATCGGCAGTAGTGCTTGGCGGAACACATCCTCCATGGCGTGCATTTTACCTGCATCGCATGCAGTTAAAATATAAAATACTATGTAGAAAAGATGTGGAGACTCTGGAAAGAGTGCAGAGAAGAGCAAGAAAGAGGATTAGGGGACTGGAGCCCAAAACATATGAAGAACGGTTGCAGAACTGGACATGGCTAGTTTGATGAGAAGAAGGACCAAGGGAGACATGATAGCAGAGTTCCAATATCTCAGGGGTTGCCCCAAAGAAGAGGGAGTCAAACTATTCTCCAAGGCACCTGAGGGCAGAACAAGAAGCAATGGATGGAAACTAATCAAGGAGAGAAACAAACTAGAACTAAGAAGGAATTACAAAGATCACATGAAGTGTTAATACCACTTTATAATCCCTTGGTAAGGCCACACTTGGAATCCTGCACCCAGTTTTGGTTAACACGATGTAGAAAAGATGTGGAGACTCTAAAAAGAGCGCAGAGAAGAGCAAGAAAGAGGATTAGGAGACTGGAGGCTGAAACATATGAAGAACAGTTGCAGGAACTGGGTAGGTCTAGTTGAGTGAAAAGAAGGAGTAGGGGAGACATGATAGCAGTCTTCCAATATCTCAGGGGTTGCCCCAAAGAAGAGGGAGTCAAGCTATTCTCCAAGGCACCCGAGGGCAGAACAAAAAGCAATGGGTGGAAACTAATCAAGGAGAGAAGCAACTTAGAACTGAAGAGAAATTTCCTTAGAACAATTGATCAGTGGAACAGAAGTTGCCTCCAGAAGTTGTGAAGGCCCCAACACTGGACGTTTTTTAAGATGTGATTGGACAGCCATTTGTCTGAAATGGTATGGGTCTCCTGCTTGAGCAGGGGGTTGGACTAGAAGACCTCTAAGGCCCCTTCCAACTCTGTTATTCTGTTAAGCCCCTGTGTTGCCGATAAACAAGAGTTGTGCGTAATCCCAGCTGTCATTTTGACTTATTTTTATTTAAATGTCCGTGAAGGGGGAAGAATCAGCCGCGAAGATAAGTTGTATGTCTCACGACACGCTCCTACCTCCTGAGGAGAAAAGAGCGGCATATAAATGTAATAAATCCAAATCCAATACTACAAGTCTCACAAGGCAGCTGGGACTTGCGTATCCCCAAACAATTTTTTTTAAAAGTTTATTTTTAGTAGCTGGCTCATCCCGTTGACTGTCCTCCAGAGAACAAAATGCCTTTGCAAATCAGTGATATTCACAGGGTGCAGCAAATGGGGAGAATAGAATGGCTTGGGGAAGGGGGACAGAGGAGGGGGATTCGAAAGCAAGATCGCCCCTGTTGGAACAAGAACACAGAATAGCAGGGTGGGAAGGGACCTTGGAGGTCTTCTAGTCCAACCCCCTGCTTAGGCAGGAAACCTTATACTGTTCCAGACAAATGGCTATCCAACATCTTCTTAAAGACTTCCAGTGTTGGAGCATTCACAACTTCTGGTGGCAAGCAGTTCCACTGATTAATTGTTCTAACTGTCAGGAAATTCCTCCTCAGTTCTACGTTGCTTCTCTCCTTGATTAGTTTCCACCCATTGCTTCTTGTTACAAGCACCTCAAGCACTTTGAGCAATATAGCAATAGCAATAGCAGTAGACTTATATACCGCTTCATAGGGCTTTCAGGCCTCTCTAAGCGGTTTACAGAGAGTCAGCATATTGCCCCCAACAATCTGGGTCCTCATTTTACCCACCTCGGAAGGATGGAAGGCTGAGTCAACCCTGAGCCGGTGAGATTTGAACCGCTGACCTGCTGATCTAGCAGTAGCCTGCAGTGCTGCATTTAACCACTGCGCCACCTTGGCTCTTGAGGTGCTTGTAAAAACAATAAAGCAAAAATGATGAAGCGGGACACAAATAAATAAAGAATAGATTGCACCCCCTCTGTACCTAAGAAAAATAAAATTAAAAATTTCCCAAAGAGAGATCTGAATACCTATTTTTTTACAAGTTTGACCTAAATCCACCATTTTTTTCTCCTGAGACGCCAGCGCCACCTAGTGGATAGCTTCACCGTTTTATCCATTCAACCTAGGAAACAGCTCTCCAGATACAAAAATGGTTACTCAAGTTTAATTCTAAAAGTCCTGCATTTTCTTCTGGCTCTAAGGTTTTAAACAGAAAAAAAGCCGATTATTTCTCCTGCTGAAGAAGAAGTGTACAGCTTTCCTACAGAGAAATCAGTTAGAAAAATGATTGAACAAAAAAAACACCCAACCCACTTTCCAAAATTAATATGGTGACGGTGCTATAATGCAGTGCTTCCCCAGTCTGTGGTCTGGGAGAACAATAGCAATAGCACTTAGGCATACACTATATTGCCAAAAGTATTCGCTCACCCATCCACGTAAGCAGGATTCAGTTGTGAGCGAATACTTTCGGCAATATAGTGTGTATATATACCACTTCACAGTGTTTTACAGCCCTCTCTAAGCGGTTTATAGAGTCATCACATTGCCCCCAGCAATCTGGGTCCTCATTTTACCAACCTCGGAAGGATGAAAGGCTGAATTGACCTTGAACCGGTCAGGATCGAACTGGTGGCAGATGGCAGAGTTAGCCTGCAATGCTGCATTATAGCAATAGCAATAGCAGTTAGACTTATATACCGCTTCATAGGGCTTTCAGCCCTCTCTAAGCAGTTTACAGAGTCAGCATATTGCCCCCAACAACAATCCGGGTCCTCATTTCACCCACCTCGGAAGGATGGAAGGCTGAGTCAACCTTGAGCCGGTGAGATTTGAACAGCCGACCTGCAGAACTGCAGTCAGCTGAAGTAGCCTGCAGTGCTGCATTTGACCACTATGCACCATGTAACGATGGGAGAGAGGGAGGGAGGAAGGAAGCAAGGAAGGCGAAGGGAAAGAGGAAGAGCAATAGACATATATCGCTTCATAGAGCCTTACAGCCCTCTCTAAGCAGTTTTCCTATTGCACCAAACAATCTGGGTCCTCATTTTAATGACCTCGGAAGGATGGCTGGCTGAGTTAACCTTGAGCCAGTCAGGATCAAACTGCCGGCGATCGGCAGAGTGTAGCCTGCAACGCTGCATTCTAACCACTGCACCATGACAGCTATGATGTCGTCACAGGGCTTGAAGAAACGTTGTGATTTCACACTTGAGTTTTGAGGATCCACCGCCGCAAAAGGCATTTGAAGGGGTTTCGTGGTGAAGAAAGCGTCGAGAACTATTATTATAAGGCATGAATGGTGATCATGTAGTTACTGTCCGATAGATCCTCATTTCCCAAAGTTCCAGATAGAATAATAAAATCATGGCAGTTCATCCAGGAAAAAAAAACACGTGTTATGTCCAACATTCAAAAGAACCAAAACATTCCCGATTGTCCTTCCAAAGATTTCCTTCTGTTGGAAGGCAAGTTGAGTGAAGCATCAGAATTGCGACTTCTCCTTCATTTGGCCATGTGGAAAGACAGAGTGGATACTGTTGGTTGGGTCTCCCAGACTTGATTTCACCAATCAGACAGCGCAGATCAGGTACGACCCTAGAAGAGGACAAAATTACAGATTAAATTGGAAGGGACCACCCCTCGCCCAAGCTGGAGACCCTACATCTGACAAATGGCAGTCCAATCTCTTTTTCAAAGCCTCCAGGGATGAAGCTCCCACAACTTCCAAAGGCAACTTTTGTTCCATGAGTTGATCGTTCTCACGGTCAGGAAATTCCCCCTTATTTCCAGGTTGAATCTCTCTTGGGTCAGTTTCCATCCATTGTTCCTCGTCTGACCTCCAGGGGATTTGGAGAATCGTGGCACGACAAAACCGCGCTTGACTAAAGCGCGCCCGATTAAACCGCGTCGCTGACGTCATCAACAGGGCGACAGCAGCGAGCGCGGAGAAAGAAGGGCGCTTTAAATAGCGCTTTGAAAGCAAGCTGATTCAACTTAAGGTAAGGGTTAGGTTTAGGGTTAGGTTAAGGGTTAGGGTTAGGGTTAGGGTTATGTTAAGGGTTAGGGTTAGGTTTAGGGTTAGGTTAAGGGTTAGGATTAGGTTTAGGGTTAGGTTAAGGGTTAGGATTAGGTTTAGGGTTAAGGGTTAGGTTTAGGATTAGGTTTAGGGTTAGGTTAAGGGTTAGGATTAGGTTTAGGGTTAAGGGTTAGGTTTAGGGTTAGGTTTAGGGGGGTTAGGTTTAGGGGTTAATTTTAGGTTTAGCGTTTACAGCGTGCTTCTGTCTCCGCGCTGTTGTCGCCCTGTGATGACATCAGCTACGCGGTTTCGTCGAGCACGGTTTTTGTGGTGGAACCTTGGAGAATAGCTTGACCCACTTAAATATTGGAACCCTGCTATCACATCCCCCCTGGTCCTTCTCTTCACTAGACTAGCCATGCCCAGTTCCTGTAACTGTTCTTCATATGTTTAAGTCTCCAGGGCCCTAATCATCCTGGTTGCTCTTCTCTGCACTTTTTTTTCCCTAGAGTCTCAACATCTTCTTTTTTTTTTTGAGAATTTTTTTTATCGTTTTAATTAAACAGGAAAAAAACCCCATCTTTCGTTACATCTTGTTGAAAGCGTATCGATTGGTTACAAATATATTCCGTGCGTTTCTTCCAGAGTCCTTGCATATACTTCATTTAAATCATGTACATTTTAAATCAAGAAAGAAATATATTTTACTATCCCTGTGCCTTAATTCTCACTTGGTTACCGTTGTTTAAACATGTTTTTATCTAGAATCATTTATATGAGAAGACACAACCATCTACTGGCGTTCATTTGCAATTTCAATAGAGTCTCCAGTACCATTACACCTTTATGACATATTCTAAAATTAATTCGGTTAAGTAGGATATCTGAGCATTCCCCACCCCCCGCCGCAACACACCTGTATGTATCATTAAATATTGTCCATTAACATTTCATTGTTGTTATTGTGGTTAACTAGAGCCGAGGTGGCACAGTGGTTAGAGTGCAGCACTGCAGGCTACTTCAGCTGACTGCAGTTCTGCAGTTCGGCTGTTCAAATCTCACCGGCTCAGGGTTGACTCAGCCTTCTATCCTTCCGAGGTGGATAAAATGAGGACCTGGATTGTTGGGGGCAATATGCTGACTCTGTAAACCACTTAGAGAGGGCTGAAAGCCCTATGAAGCGGTATATAAGTCTAACTTGCTATTGCTATTAACTAAAGGTTATTTACTAATTATCTCACCTCTCCTCTCCAGGCCCAAGATCTTTTTTAATAGTGTGGTGACCAAAACTGGATGCAGTACTCCAGCTGTGGTCTTACTAAGGCACCAGGAGTACGTCCCTCAGACAGGGTCCGCAACTTGGGAGTCCTCCTGGACCCACAGCTGACTTTTGACCATCATCTGACGGCTGTGACCAGGGGGGCATTTGCCCAGGTTCGCCTGGTGCACCAGTTGCGTCCCTACCTGAACCGGGAGGCTCTCACAACAGTCACTCGCGCCCTTGTGACCTCTAGACTGGAGTACTGCAACGTGCTCTACATGGGGCAGCCCTTGAAGAGTATTCGGTGACTTCAGCTGGTCCAGAATGCGGCCGCGCGAGCGATTGTGGGTGCACCTCGGTTCACCCACGTAACACCTATCCTCCGCGAGCTGCACTGGCTGCCTATTGGTCTCCGGATACGCTTCAAGGCGCTAGTCGTCACTTATAAAGCCCTTCATGGTATTGGACCTGGGTACTTGAGAGACCGCCTGCTGCCAATTATCTCCACTAGACCGATTAGATCCCACAGACTAGGCCTCCTCCGAATTCCATCAGCCGGCCAATGTCGACTGGCAACTACCCGGAGGAGGGCCTTCTCTGTGGCTGCTCCGACCCTCTGGAATGAGCTCCCCGTGGAGATTCGTACCCTCACCACCCTCCAGGCCTTCCGCATAGCCCTTAAAACCTGGCTGTTCCGACAGGCCTGGGGCTAAAGATTCGCTGCCCCTAGTTCGAATGGTATGACTGTTGTGCTTTTTAATTATGTATTGTTTTGTGTTGTTACTAAACTGTCTGTATCCCCCCTTCCCTTTTTGAGCTGTGAGCCGCCCTGAGTCCCCTTAGGAAAAAGGGCCGCATACAAATGAAATAAAACTCAAACTCAAACACCACACTCAGGAAGACAAGAGATGGATTTAGCTGTGTAGAGGTTAAAAGATATCTCATTTGGGGCCTTTCCTCCTGGCAGAACAATTTTGAACACTGCAGTGCAAGACACAGCATGTCCAGGTTGCCCATGGACACCACAATTTGCAACAAACGGGCGGATAAAAAAAATCCCGAAATCTCCAGGTGGATCCAGAACCGATTGGTTCTAGATCAGGGGGTCTCCAAATCCCTGTGGCTGCTTTAAGGCCTGCAGACTTCGACTCCCAGAATTCCCCAGCCAGCACGGGGAGAGCATGGCTGGCTGAGGAATTCTGGGAGTTGAAGTCCACAAGTCTTTCAAATGTTTGGAGACCCTGACGTGTTCTAGATCGTGGTCTATTTTACCTGCTGGCGGATTGTCTGCAAGCAACTCATAGCTGGGATTCCTGTGGCCTCTCCTCAAATGGGGGAGCCGCGGAGGTGTTCCCCGAAGGGTCGGACGGAGGAAGGCTTGGCAGGGGGCGATCCCTGATCCAATGGGTCGAAGAGGAGATGGCCTAAATGGGCAGCAGAAGGGACGGGTTGGGGTGGTGAGGAGAGAACCGGCATCAACGTCTTAGATTCCCAGCAGTCCTATTCCCATGACGAAATCCAGCGTAGTCCTCGGCTTACGGCCACCATTGTGGGCAACGTTTCTGTTCCTGAGCAACACACTTACTAAGTGATTTTGGTTCCATTTTACAACCTTGCTTTTGCCACAGTTGTGTTCTGACCCAGCTCCCCAAACATCACAAACCCTCTGAAGTGAACTCAAAGATTCCTTTTCTTAGGAGCGTCGGCAGGAAAAAGTTTCTCTCGCAGGCTAACAAATCTGTCCGGCAGGCAGATGAATAATTGTCTGTCACATCTATTCATCTCCGCCCCCTGCCTTTGATCCCCAGAGCTAAGGTGGGGCTTCACTAGCAGCTGTGGCTCTTCCGTCCCAAGGACCAGCCCATAGATTTCCACTGCTCTCCTCTCCTCTGCCTTCTAAGCATCCATGCATGAGGCACTGGACCCAGCTGTTCCTCCTCTTCCTCATCAGCCACCTCCAGACCTGGGGGCTGTTGACTCTCCATCTGAGGGCTGATGGACGGCGCAGAATCCGCCTCTCTCTCTCTTTCTCTGTGTCTCTTTCTCTCTCTCTTTCTCTCTCTCTTTCTCTCTCTCTCTTTCTCTGTGTCTCTTTCTTTCTCTCTTTCTTTTTCTCTCTCTTTCTCTCTCTCTCTTTCTGTGTCTCTTTCTTTCTCTCTTTCTTTTTCTCTCTCTTTCTCTCTCTCTCTTTCTCTGTGTCTCTTTCTTTCTCTCTTTCTTTTTCTCTCTTTTTCTCTCTCTCTCTCTTTCTCTGTGTCTCTTACTTTCTCTCTTTCTTTCTCTCTCTCTTTCTCTCTCTCTCTTTCTCTGTGTCTCTTTCTTTCTCTCTTTCTTTCTCTCTCTCTTTCTCTGTCTCTTTCTCTGTCTCTTTCTCTCTTTCTTTGTCTCTCTTTCTCTTTCTCTCTCTCTTTTTCTGTGTCTCTTTCTCTTTCTTTTTCTCTCTTTCTCTCTCTTTCTCTCTTTTTCTCTCTCTTTCTCTGTGTCTTTCTCTTTCTCTTTTTCTCTCTTTCTCTCTTTCTTTCTCTGTCTTTCTCTTTCTCTCTTTCTCTCATTCTCTCTCTTTCTCTGTGTCTTTCTCTCTGTGTTGCTCTCTCTGTGTCTTTCTCTTTCTCTCTTTCTCTCTGTCGCTCTCTCTCTTTTTCTCTCTCTTTCTCTGTGTCTCTTTCTCTCTTTCTTTCTCTCTCTCTTTTTCTCTCTCTCTTTTTCTCTTTCTCTGTGTCTTTCTCTTTCTCTCTTTCTCTCTCTTTCTGTGTCTCTTTCTCTCTCTCTCTCCCTTTCTCTCTCTGTCTTTCTCTCTCTCTTTTTCTCTCTCTTTTTCTCTCTCATTCTCTCTTTCTCTGTGTCTTTCTCTCTCTGTCGCTCTCTCTGTGTCTTTCTCTTTCTCTCTTTCTCTCTGTCGCTCTCTCTCTTTTTCTCTCTCTTTCTCTGTGTCTCTTTCTCTCTTTCTTTCTCTCTCTTTCTCTTTTTCTCTCTCTCTTTTTCTCTTTCTCTGTGTCTTTCTCTTTCTCTCTTTCTCTCTCTTTCTGTGTCTTTCTCTTTCTCTCTCTCTCTCCCTTTCTCTCTCTGTCTTTCTCTCTCTCTTTTTCTCTCTCTTTTTCTCTCTCTCTTTTTCTTTCTCATTCTCTCTTTCTCTGTGTCTTTCTCTCTCTGTCGCTCTCTCTGTGACTTTCTCTCTCTCTCTCTTTCTCTCTCTTTCTCTGTCACTCTCTCTCTCTCTCTCCCTCTCTCTCTCTGACAGCTCCATTCTTTCTCCCCCCCCCCCTGGAGCTCTCAGGTTGCCTTGATGCTGATCCTGATTCCCACACCTCCTTCTCCTCCGATTCGGCTGCTGGAGGGGCCGGGGAGGCCGACAAGCCACAGCAAGTTGTTAATGGGAAGCCCTGCCGTGGTTAAGTCAAGTTAACACGGTTGTTAAGTGAATCTGGCTTCCCCACGGACTTGGCTTGTCAGAAGGCCGCAAAAGGGAATCACGTGAACCCGGGACACCGTCGTAAATATGAGTCGGTGGCCAAGGCGTTTGAATTCTTATCAGGGGAACCACAGGAAGGGTGCAGTGGTCGTAAGCGTGAGCAACGGTCCCACGCCCCTTTTCTTTCACCGCTGTTGTGACTCTGGTCACTAAATGGACTGTTTGTTGTAAGTCGAGGCTTTCACTTACTTGATAGTCTGGAAGAGGAAGGGCCGGGGGTCTCTGCTGCAGGAGATCTAGCCTTGGGGGTACCGGAGGGGTTTGCGACGCAGAGTCTAGGTTGGGAGACGAGACGGGAGCCGCTTGCTGGAGCAGAGGAGGGAAAAAGGACAGGAGGGTCAGTTCCGCTGCCCCCCCCCCCACTTATTTAACATCCTGAGGGGAAAGCAATTCGGAAAACATTTCCGTCATTTCACCACCAGTTCAACTGATTGATGGGGATCCCCATTTTCCCCACAGAAAAAACAACAACAACATACGTCAGGGGTGAAAAAAACCCCAGGTTGGTGTAAGGGTTCAAACACCAGGCTAGAAACTGGGAGATGGTGAGTTCTAGTGTCTCTTTGGGCAGGAAAGCTGGCTGGGTGATTTTAGGCCAAGCACCAGGTGACTGGGAGTTCTAGTGCTGCCTTAGGTATGAAAGTAAGCTGGGTGACTTTGGGCCAAAAACCAGGCGATTGTGAGTTCTAGTGCCACCTTAGGAACGAAAACAGGCTGGGTGACTTTGGGCCAATTACCAGGAGACGGTGAGTTCTAGTCTCGCCTTAGCCATGAATGCCTGCTGGGGGAATTTGGGCCCGTCCCTTTTAAAAGGGGTGGAGTTTCAATGCCCTGGTCCCAGCTGCCACCTTTTAGCCCCACCCACCTCCTCCTCAGTGCCCCTGGGTGCAACAGCAATGCTCCTCAAAATCTCACCCTTTCTTTTCTTCTTTTTCCTTCCCTCTTCATTCTCCTTCCTTCCTTCCTTCCTCCCTCCCTCCCTCCCTTTTCTTTTTTTCCATCATTCTCCTTCCTTCCTTCCTTCCCTTCCTTTTCTTCTTTCCTTCCCTTGTCATTCTCTTTCTTTCCTTTTCTTCTTTTTCCTTCCCTCTTCATTCTCCTTCCTTCCTTCCTTCCTTCCTCCCTCCCTTTTCTTCTTTTTTCCCATCATTCTTCCTTCCTTCCTTCCTTCCTTCCTTCCTTCCTTCCTTCCTTCCTTCCTTCCTTCCCTTCCTTTTCTTCTTTCCTTCCCTTGTCATTCTCCTTCCTTCCTTCCTTTTCTTCTTTTTCCTTCCCTCATCATTCTCCTTCCTTCCTTCCTTCCTCCCTCCCTCCCTCCCTCCCTCCCTCCCTCCCTCCCTCCCTCCCTTTTCTTCTTCTTTTCCATCATTCTCCTTCTTTCCTTCCCTCCCTTCCTT
>NW_028261393.1:4674912-4694912 GCF_051295495.1 Thamnophis sirtalis
TGGCTACGGAGAATGCTTTGCGAGCAAGTTGGTTTGAACCAGAGTGGGAGCAAACTTTAGCTAGGAAAAGACGAACTTCCAGCAGAATTTGTGGTTCTCAAACATGGCCACTTTAAGATGTCTAGACTCTTAAAGAGCCAAGGTGGCGCAGTGGTTAAATGCAGCACTGCAGGCTACTGCTAGATCAGCAGGTCAGCGGTTCAAATCTCACCGGCTCAGGGTTGACTCAGCCTTCCATCCTTCCGAGGTGGGTAAAATGAGGACCCAGATTGTTGGGGGCAATATGCTGACTCTCTGTAAACCGCTTAGAGAGGCCTGAAAGGCCTATGAAGCAGTATATAAGTCTACTGCTATTGCTACTGCTATTGCTATTGCTATTGCTCCCAACTCCCAGAATTCCTCAGCCAAGGTGGTCATGCGATCACAATTTGCAACCTTCTCTGCCGGCTTCCCACGATGTCAATGGGGAAGCCGGTGGGAAATCGAACGCTCTGATAAACACGAGGTCCTCACATAACAACCCACAGTTATTTGCTTAAGGATAGTAATTGGGGACTGCTGAAGCTCCTGTCACTAAGCAGGGTGGCTATATGACGTTCCGCTTTAGGACCTCACTTCTTAACGATGGAATTTGGAGTCCCAATGACCATCGTTAAGCGAGAACCACTTCTTGCAATATGTATGCAGTTTCCCAGAAAAAAATTGACTTTTAAAAGCATATTTTATTAAAGTTTATTATAAGATCAACTAGAGGGGGCCTGGGAGAGCAGGTATTTTAGCAATAGCAATAGCAGTTAGACTTATATACCGCTTCATAGGGCTTTCAGCCCTCTCTAAGCGGTTTACAGAGTCAGCATATCGCCCCCAACAATCTGGGTCCTCATTTTACCCACCTCGGAAGGATGGAAGGCTGAGTCAACCCTGAGCCGGTGAGATTTGAACCGCTGAACTGCAGATAACAGTCAGCTGAAGTGGCCTGCAGTACTGCCCCCTAACCACTGCGCCACCTCGGCTCGATTTTGAGATCAAACTAGCCCCCCCACCCCCAGAATAATACAATCTCTAGAGAATTTACCTGCCCGGTTTGTTGACATATCCCTGCAGCCGTGCCTTGACCTCGTCGTAAGTGAGGAACGCCATGTAACCGGGATGTGTTACCGCTAGATACGTCCAGTTCTTCAACAGGGTTGACCAAGGCTGTGAAGAGAAAACGGGGAACGAATTAGACGGGGAAGCAAAGCAGAGCGTGGACAACGCCATCTTAAATCCAGAATCATGTTCACAGCCAGCAGCTTTTTCGCAAGTCAAAAACTGAGAGACTCCACTGAAAAGTTGAGAGAATCTTTTTTTTTTAAATTAAAAAAACCAAAAACGCCTCAGGGATAAATCACAGTTTACTGTTCAGCTTCCTCATTTCCCACAGCTGCTCGCGCCTGGTGAGACGGATCATTTCGTGGTGTGAAACAAACAGGACTCGCGCGAACTACTTTATTACCTTCTGCCCCACAACACAGGCGGTCCTCGACTTACGAGCCCGCCACCGAGGCCAACATTTCCGTCGCTATGCGGACGGTTGTTCAATGAGTTTTGTGCCCGTTTTACCACAGTTGTTAAGGGAACCACGGCGGCCGTTAAGTTAGAGGCACGGTTGTTAAACGAATCTGGCTTCCCCCTTGACGTGGCTCGTTGTTGAATCACAAAAGGGGGGGGATCACGTCATAAATGTGAGTCAGTTGCCAAGCATCTGAATTTTGATCATGTGGCCATGGAGACCCTGCAGTGGTCGTAAGTGAGAAAAAATGGCCGTTGGTCACTAATTCAGGGCGGTGGTAACTTTGAACGGTCAATAAGTGAACTGTTGTAAGTTGAGGAATACCCGTATTCATTTATTTAGAGCGTTGTGGGAGGGCCTTGCGGTCGAGCTCCCGCCTCACAATCAGGAGGCTGTGAGTTCGATCCTAGGTAGAGGCAGATATTTCTCTCTCTGGGCAGGATGAGAATATACTGTATCTCCTGAACAAAACTCCACCCTGGTGATGGGGAAGGGCATCCGGCCATTAAAACATTCTGTTAGTTCCATTCCATTGCCCAGAATCCACCCCGCAAGGGATTATGGAGTCATTAAAAGAAGATTATGAAGTGTGAAAAACAATCATAAGTCCCTCTTTTCAGCGCCATTGTAACTTTGAATGGCCAGCAGGTACAACTATTGTAAATCAACGTCTACCTGTACAGGTACCTCTCAATCCGGCAGCCAGTTCTTGGGAACAATTAGATAAGGTCCCGGGAAACTTAGGAGGAGTTGTGATTGTGCAACTCCCGAGTTAACTTCACACTTGATTCCTTCTCCCTGCCAGGGCTGGGCGCTTCCTAAGGTGTGTTGAAGCTACGCGCTGTTTGTAAAAATGTATTTATTCACTCAAGGTGTACGCTGCTCATCTTGCCTAGAGGCGACTGCAAGGAGTTGCAAACCCTGGGTGCTGGAGACGGCAGAATGCAACTTTTTCCACGACGATGCCGCCAAGTTGTCTTTGTGGCTAAAAAGTGGGGAGAGCACCCACTTCCTCTGGACCTCACGGTTTCCGTCACCCGCTCTGCCCTTCTTGCTCGCCTGCACCTACAACTGCCCCTCTGAAAATGTTGCCGCTGTTCCTTTGGTCCTTAGAGGCTCGGGCGGCCTGGAAGAGGAAGACCCCCCCCATCTCTTTGGTTGCCCCCTCGATAGTTGGAAATCCAGCCAAGGGGGGTCAGTTCTGATGAACCCGCCGATTTGAACCCGAGGGATTTGACACCTTTTCTGGCGGTTGATTTTGGTGGATTGAGCCAAGACAAAGGCTGTTGATCTGAGCTTCTCAATTTTCCACCCACACTTTTTTGAAAGAACGCGAGGCTGTTTTTCCACTTTCAGAAATGGAAACTTTCGCAGCTCCGTCTCTGGGGTGGTTGACCCTCGCGTTCCACCCACCCTGGCAGCCTCGAAGGATGGACTTTATGGAAGCCACATCCTGCCCGTGATCAACAACTCACCGACTGATAAGTCAAGGGAGGAGAGAGAGAGAAACGACATCAAACACGAGTGAGGAGTTACGAGGCTGCTCGCTTTCCCACCCCCTTCAGCTAAAAAAGCTTCCAAATTTCTTCTCCCCCCCCCCAAATCCTTTGAATATCTGTGTATCTGTGGCATGTTTCATTTTCGGCGTTAAATAGAAACACTGCCCGTGGCATGAGAGACAGCTTGGTCTAGTGGTGAAGGCACCAGGCTACAAACTAGGAGGCTGTGAGTTCTAGTACCACCTTAGGAATGAAAGCTGGCTGGGGGAGGGGGACTTTGGGGCAATCACCAGGGGCCTGTGAGTTCTAGTACCACCTTAGGAATGAAAGCCGGCTGGGTGGGGGACTTTGGGCCAACCACTAGGTGATTCTGAGTTCCAGTACCACTTTAGGAAGGAAAGCTGACTGGAGGGACTTTGGGCCAATCACCAGGTGACTGTGAGTTCTAGTATCACCTTAGGAATGAAAGCTGGCTGGGGGGGACTTTGGGCCAATCACTAGGTGATTCTGAGTTTTAGTACCACTTTAGGAAGGAAAGCCGACTGGAGGGACTTTGGGGCAATCACCAGGTGCCTGTGATTTCTAGTACCACCTTAGGAATGAAAGCTGGTTGGGGGGAACTTTGGGCCAATCACCAGGTGACTGAGTTCTAGTACCATCTTAGGAATGAAAGCTGGCTGGGGAGGGACTTTGGGGCAATCACCAGGCGACTATGAGTTCTAGTATCAACTTAGGAATGAAAGCTGGCTGGGGAGGGACTTTGGGGCAATCACCAGGCGACTGTGAGTTCTAGTATCAACTTAGGAATGAAAGGTCAGGGGGGGATTTGGGGCCAATCACCAGGTGACTGTGAGTTCTAGTACCACCTTAGGCACGAACGTCGGCTGTATGACGTTGGGCCAGTCCTTCTCTCTCAGCCCAGCCTCCCTTACAAGGTTGGTGTTATGTAGAAAATACGAGGAGGAAGGAGTTTCAAGTCTATTTCTTATAAAAATAATAAAGGGGGAGGGGGGGAAGAAAAGTGAAATAAATGTAAATAAATAAATAGCTTCCCACAATCTACCTGGAAGAGACGCGTGAAGATGTCAAATTCAAATATGGAGATATGGCCACTGCAGGTCAGGTCAATGGTGGACTTCAGGGCGATGGCCATCGGACCAGAATCGACCAAATGGACTTGCTGGAGACCTTTCTGAAATTCAGACCAAGGGACGAGGCTCCTACAGAGAAGAAAAAGGAAAGGTTATAGCTACCACAGTCCTAGGCTGCATCAACAGAGGGATAGAATCAAGATCACGTGAAGTGTTGATATCAGATTATGGTAAGGCCACACTTGGAATACGGCATTCAGTTTTGGTCGCCACGATGTAGAAAAGATGTGGAGACTCTAGAAAGAGTGAAGAGAAGAGCAACAAAGAGGATGAGGGGACTGGAGACCAAAACATATGAAGAACGGTTGCAGGAACTGGGTATGTCCAGTTTAATGAAAAGAAGGACTAGGAGAGACATGATTGCAATCTTCCAATATCTCAGGGGTTGCCACAAAGAAGAGGGAGTCAAACTATTCTCCAAAGCACCTGAGGGCAGAACAAGAAGCAATGGGTGGAAACTAATCAAGGAGAGAAGCAACTTAGAATCAGTGAGAAATTTCCTGACAGTGACAACAGTTAATCAGTGGAACAGCTTGCCTCCAGGAGTTGCAAATGCTCCAACACTGGAGGTTTTAAAGAAGAGATTGGACAATTGTCTGAAAGGGTGTAGGGTCTCCTGCTTGAGCAGGGGGTTGGACTAGAAGACCTCCAAGGACCCTTCCAACTCTTATTATTCTGTTGATGTGAGAAACTGAGAGTGGGACTGAGAGGAATTATGAATCAAAGTGATAGTTATGGACATGCATGTTTCACCATCCCGTGAAGAAGCGTGGAGAGAAGGGGTGGTTTGCTCCTAGTTGCTCCTAGTTCGGCCTAGTTCGGCTGGACTGATAGTGGAATTCAGGCCTGGGTCGCAGAACCGGCAGCGATCCAGGCCTACCATGACTCAAACCAGTTCCCTCACCGCTATTGGGCCTCCGCCATTTTGGTTTTTAGTGACTGCGTGTGCGCAGTTCACTGTAAATCGTTCTGCGCCAGTGCGAAGAACCATTTACATTGAATAGCGCACAGATGCACAGCGTGCGCCTGGCACGCATGGATTATGAACCAGTAGTAAAACTGGCAATGACCCACCTCCAGATGTAGAGGAGACTGAAAATTGATCAAGAAAGTGATAAGTACACCTCTTTATAGATCTACCATTTCCAAGGTCTGGGAAGCCGAGATATCATTAAACCATTTCAGTTCAAAGGTTGATGCTCTTCCTTGTTATGTTTGACCCACACACAATGCCTCCTAAGGATTTACGAAAAGGCAATCAATGATCTTTTTTTTTTTTTTTCTCGGCTGATAGGCCCTTTCCATCGAACTTCCACTCTAAGAAGATTTTAATGCTATCGATTATAGCTAAACAGGATTAAAGTAGTGAATATAACCAACCCCGACGTCATAAAACATCGACAGACACTTAAGAGTCCAATCAAAGCCGAAGATCAACAATAATCAATCAGATTCATTAATCAAGAGAAAATTCAAATCAATTTGGGCTTTTAAAAGCTGGTTGCAATAATTTTGTATTGTTTTCCGCAATCCCGATAAATTGGAGTGAATTGCAAGTTTTTCCAGACAAAGAACTGAGGATTGTTTGAAAAAACCATCTCAAGAACTAGAAGAATAACATCTATCTATCTATCTATCTATCTATCTATCTATCTATCTATCTATCTATCTATCTATCTATCTATCATCTATCTATCTATCTATCTATCTATCTATCTATCATCTATCTATCTATCTATCTATCTATCTATCTATCTATCTATCTATCTATCTATCTATCTATCTATCTATCTATCTATCTATCTATCTATCTAAGGCAAGTACCACTCACTCATCACAAAATCTCCAGAATGGTAAAGCCTACAAACTTGAAATTTGGCATGTCTGTTCCTTTTGGCTTCTAGGTGCTTGCTAAGAAAGGATTTTTTGAAATGACCATCAGATCATTAGTATTATACAGTAATTAACATGCTCTGATGCTAAGGAGTTCTACTCCCCCTCCTCACCTGAAAAGAACTCTGTTCCAACCGCCAGTTGCTTCACATTCCATTACCTCAGTTCAAACTGGCAGACGTTCCACTCCTTCATTTCGGAGCAGTTCATGAATAGTTCATTCAGGAACTATTTTTCACATGACCATTGTAGTCAAGTGATCAAAATTCAGACCCTTGGCAACTGACACATATTTATGACGGTCACAGTGTCCTGCGGGTCATGTGGTCCCCGTTTGTGGCCTTCTGACAAGTAAAGTCAGTGGGGAAGCCAGATTCACTTAACAACCGGTTTACTAACTTAGCAACTGCAGATAATTCACTTAACAACCGTGGCAAAAAAAGACCATAAAACGGGTCAAAACTCCCTTAAGAAATGTGTCCCTTAGCAACAGAAATTGTGGTCGTAAGTTGAGGACTTCCTGTACCACTGATGGAAGCAGAGACAGGATGCGTGCAGAAAGGAGGAGCAAGACGTGTGATGAGGAACAGATCTCATTGCCCGGGAAGGCGTTGTAAAGGTCTTGTAAAACTGGGGTTTTTTTGGGGGGGGGGGGCTCACCGTTCCCTCCAGGTGCCCCTCCAGAAGACGTGGGCCTCTTGCTTGTTCAGCTGGTACGTGCTGCCTTGGTCCTCCCCGTTGGGAAACACGGCTTGTAGTTCAGCCAACATGTGACTGAAGATCAGGGAAAGCTTTGTTAGATTTCTCCTACAACGGGAAGTGAAGGAAAAATTGAATTAGAAGGCTGAAGAAGACATACGAAGAACGGTTGCAGGAACGGATTACCGTATATACTCAAGTATAAGCCGAGTTTTTCAGCCCACTTTTTGGGCTGAAAAAAGCCGCCTCGGCTTATACTCGAGTCAGTGAAAAATTTGCCCGAAATGGAGGAGAAAAAGGGGCGGGGCCATGCCGCTGGGTGACACTCGTGAATGGCCCGGCGCCCCTGTGAGTTTCCCCTCCCTCTGTGTCAGTTTGCCGCGCAGCGCACACCACACCATCCCCCCTCCTCACGTTCTAATGTAATGCAGGGCTGTCTTACGATTCCCCTTCCTCCCCCTCCTGCCGCTCTGCAACGATGTCCCACCTCCTCCTTGTTATGGCAAGCAGCCACATAGCGATGTCCCACCTCCTCTGGTACAGTGATCCAATGATAGGAATCACTGTGCCGTGTGTCATAGGAGGCGGGACATCGCTCCCGCGGCTGCACGGGACATCATTACCGATAGCTGCTGCATTTCCCACCCTAGGCTTATACTCGAGTCAATAATTCCAGTTTTTTGTGGTAAAATTAGGTGCCTCGGCTTATATTCGGGTCGGCCTATACTCGAGTATATACAGTACATCTCTAGTTTGATGAAAAGAAGGACCAGGCTGGCATGAAAACAGTCTTCTAATATTTGAGGGAGAGGGGTCAACTATTCTCCAAAGCAGCTGAAGGCAGGACAAGAAGCAATGGAATAACAGAATAACAGAGTTGGAAGGGACCTTGGAGGTCTTCTAGTCCAACCCCCTGCTCAAGAAGGAGACCCTATACTGGTGATGGCTAACCTTTGTTGCTGCATGCCACCACCACCCCATGCCCCATTTTGGGCTTCCTGCACCAACCTGGATGCCAAAACGGGGTAGCAAGGGCACTGGGCGAGCCCACCCCCAAATGCAACGGTAATCATGGAAAAAAGCAATCTAGAACTAAGGAATAATTTCCTGACCGTGAGGAGAACAATTAATCGGTGGAACAGCTTTCCTTCAGAGGTTGTGGGGCTCCATCACTGGAGGCTTTAAAGAAGAGACCGGAGATCTGGAATGGTAGAGGTCCTCCTGTTAGAGCAGGGGGTTGGACTAGAAGACCTCCAAGGTCCCTTCCAACTCTGTTATCCTGTTACCTGCCAGCTCCAAATCTATAATGGCTTGCAAATAGTGGAGAGAGGGGGGGGAAGAGGGAGGGAGGGAAAGAAAGAAAGAAAAAGGAAAGAGAGAAAGAAACAAGGAAAGAAAGGAAAGGAGGAAGAAGGAAGGGAAGGAAGGGTAGGGAAGGAAGGAAGGGAATTGAGGAAGGAAGGAAAGGAAGGAAGGGAATTGAGGAAGGAAGGAAAGGAAGGAAGGAGGGAAGGGAAGGGAGGGAAGGAAGGGAATTGAGGAAGGAAGGAAGGGAATTGAGGAAGGAAGGAAGGAAGGAAGGAAGGAAGGAAAGGAAGGAAAGGAAGGGAGGGAGGTAAGGAAGGAAGGGAATTGAGGAAGGAAGGAAAGGAAGGAAGGGAATTGAGGAAGGAAGGAAAGGAAGGAGGGAAGGAAGGGAAGGGAGGGAAGGAAGGGAATTGAGGAAGGAAGGAAGGAAGGAAGGAAGGGAATTGAGGAAGGAAGGAAAGGAAGGAAGGAAGGAAGGGAAGGGAGGTAAGGAAATGAAGGAAGGGAATTGAGGAAGGAAGGAAAGGAAGGAAGGAAGGAAGGGAGGGAGGGAGGAAGGGAAGGGAGGGAAGGAAGGAAGGGAATTGATGAAGGAAGGAAGGAAGGGAATTGAGGAAGGAAGGAAAGGAAGGAAGGAAGGAACAGAAGGAAGGAAGGAAAGGAAGGAAGTAAATGAAGGGAGGAAGGGAAGGAAGGAAGGGAGGGAATTGAGGAAGGAAAGGAAGGAAGGAAAGAAAGAAAGACATCCTGGTCTTTATTGAACAGCTCTGCTGATATGCTTGGCCTGAAGAAAAGTCAATTTATTCAGGCCCCACCTGCCTGCCAGAAAGAAAGAGGTGAACTTTAACATGACACTCTGTTTGCTTGGAGCCTGGAAACTTTGCAATATGACATATATAGCAGCCGCAGAAGAGACAGGCATCGGACAGCAACGCATTTCCTCCATCACCCGTGAATGGTGTTAGAACATCAACAAAGGGTAGAAGTGACGCATGTCTGGGAAGGCTCATTAAAGTGCACGGGACCCCCAAGCATCATCTTTGGGGCCCCAAACTCCATCTTTAAAAGCACCCATTTTACAGACAGAGTAAACGAATCTCAGATTCGTCCCGGTCTGATTTATCCAGAAGTGGGCAGTGTGCAATCCCGATCTCCTTTTCTTGCAACCCTTAAGTAAAGGTAAAGGTTCCCCTCACACATCTGTGCTGGTCGTTTCTGACTCTAGGGGGCGGTTGCTCATCTCCGTTTCAAAGCCAAAGAGCCAGCGCTGTCCGAAGACATCTCCGTGGTCATGTGGCCGGCATGACTCAATACCGAAGGCACACGGAACGCTGTTCCCTTCCCACCAAAGGGGGTCCCTATTTTTCTACTTGCATTTTTTACCTGCTTTCGAACTGCTACGTTGGCAGAAGCTGGGACAAGTCACGGGAGCTCACTCCGTTAGGCGGCGCTAGGGATTCGAACCGCCGAACTGGCGAACTTCTAATCGACAAGCTGAGCATCTTAGCCACTGAGCTACCGCATCCCTACTGCAACCCTTATAACCACTAAAAACTGGGTGGGGGGGGAAGCATTTACATTTAACGGGGGGGGGGGGGGCAGTTTGAGATTGAAAGGCCAAAATAACCCGGGTCACACGAGGCCCAAATAAGCCTTATAATAAAACCCCAGAGACATCCTCCCGATCCTGTTTACGGTCGGCTCAAACTGTTGGCGGAAATCAAACATTGTCCGTTTGTAGCCGTGGTGGGTTTCAAAAATTGTTGGAACCTACTCTGTGGGTGTGGCCTCCTTTGTTGGGAGTGGCTTGCTGCCCATGTGACCGGATGGGAGTGGCTTGCCGCCCATGTGACCGGATATGAAATTATGAATTGGGTCGGTCCAAGTAGCTATTCAGAAATTAGTGGTTAGAAGCAATCGTAAAGCAAGATATGGAATTAAAACCAGAAATATTTTGTTGGCTATTTGAAAGGGAGTATAATATATATTTAATTTTACACATGTTAGCAGCTGCTGGAATTGTGTTTGCACAACAGTGGAAAAACAGAGATATGTAAACGAATAAATATTATAATGTGCAGGAATAAATACATTGACAATTAAAATCAAGAAGGCTTTGAATACTTTTTCACGTGGGATTGGTTTTAGCAATTGCCAACTAACGGAAACAGAAATTAGAAATCCAAAAGCATGAAAGAAAACACCAATTATGTAAGGAAAGGTCCCTAAAATGTATAAGGAAATATTACTAGATCATTATTAATGCGTAGATAACTGCGGGACATTACACACCCACCAGTGGTGGGTTTCAAAATTTTGGGGAACTTCTTCTGTAGGTGTGGCCTGCTTTCCGGGTCCACTGGTGGAACCTCTTCTAACCGGTTCGGTAGATTTGACGAACCGGTTCTACCGAATAGGTGCGAACTGGTAGGAACCCACCTCTGGTTTGTAGGCCGTTTATGGCTTAACTCAATGCACGGATTCAGGGCTTGGTCAGAAACCAAGGATTAAGCAAAGCAGGAGTGCCAGTGGGGTTGACGGGTGTGGGGAAGTCAAATAAGTCAAAATGGCAGCCGCAGCCGTGTGGCTTGGATTTTCAGACCCTTCGCGCCATGCAGCCGCCCCTTTAACAAACCCTGGCTTATGTGGGAAGCCAGACAAGGACTGGGAGAGGGATAATAAAACAATAACTTGGCCCACTTAGCTGATTCGAACACAGCCAACCTGACTCTTTATTTTTGCAAAGAGCAAGTAATTCTGTTACCGTATACAATTAATTACAGCCATGGAAATATTTCGAGGCAACTTCTTAATGCAGGGCCCAAAGGATGCCAAAGGTAGTTTGATAAAATGGCACTCCCTTTTTTTCAAAGTCCAGTCTGGTTTATCTCTCTTTCTCTCTGGCACCTGTGAATTTAGCTTTTTATTTTTATCTGATTGGGCCCACAGGTGGGGAAAGGAGAGGCTGGTTATCAAACACCGTATCGCCATTGATAAAGAGGAAACAGTGTAAACCATGGTTCTTATTTTCGTTTATCAGCCCTTCCTCCTCTGCTTTTAATAATGGGTTGTTATCTCTATACGAGCTATGATTTTTAAAGCAGGATTTGGGGCCAAAGTGATTGAATAACAGAGTTGGAAGTCTTCTAGACCAATTTCGGCAACTTTACGACGTGCTGGCTGAGGAATTCTAGGAATTGAAGTCTACAAATCATAAATTTGCCAAGTTGGAGATCCCTGTTCTAGATCAACCCGCTACTCAAGCAGGGTACCCTATATAATTCAGGAGAAACGGCTGTCCAATCTTTTCTATTTTACAGTTCCGTAAAACAAGATGATGCCCACTCTCATGGCCTTCCGAAAAGCTGTTAAAACCCGGCTATTCCGGCAGGCCTGGGGCTGTTGACCTCACTGCTGAGGTCCAGGGGAAAAGGGCGGCATATAAATGAAATAAATCCAATCCAATCCAATCCAGCCCCAATCAGATTGGGTATATGGGTGATGTTTTAAATTGTTTTCCTTTATTTTTTATTAATTACTTTTCTTTTCACTTTATAAGCCGCCCGGAGTCCTCGGGATTGGGCAGCCTATAAATCCACTAACTAACTAACTAACTAACTAACTAACTAACTAACTAACTAACTAACTAACTAAATGATTACAATGATACCTTCCACCCTCCTCTTATGCAGAAAAATTCCTAATTTCTTTACTATTCTGGTTCTCTCCAATATGTTTTGCTCCAGATGTCATTGTCTCCCATAACAGTTCAACATAGTTCAACCTTGGTTTCTATTATTACTGTATTATTAGCGTTGTTGTTGTTTGTTGTCCTTTGCATCATCATCATCATCATCATCATCATCATCATCATCATCATCATCATTATTATTATTATTATACAATTGTATCACAGCGGCCAGTTGTTTCGTTATTATTATTATTCATTAAACATGAAACTCAGTCAACTGAACATTTAAAAATGCATTTAAGAAATACCATCGACTGGTGCTAATGGTTGATCTGAGTTGCTGCCAGCATCCTAGGTCTCATCCAAGTATCCTCTCAAAATTATTAATAAAATTATTATTATTCTTTTATTCATTCAACATGAAACTTGGTCACATGGAAACTTGTATCACAATAATTGTACCACAATAATAATAATAATAATTATCACCACCACCACCATCATCATCATCTACAATTAGATTCCGCAAGGCTGGGAAACACTTCATAATCCAAAACCTAACTATTGGCTGAAGAATAATTATGCTAGTGCTTGAGGAAGTAGGTAAATACTATTTATTATTATTTGCTAAATTTTTATGCTGCCCAAATTCCCTCTAAAGTGAATCTAGACGGCGGACAAATTATGAAATAAGATCATAAAAATGATAAAACGACACGGTTTCAATAAGCTACAATATATAATTATTGCTTACTTAATAAATAAACGAATAAACCAACAAGATTGCAGCTAAGGTGAAACCGTGTAGCTTTTAATATGTTAAAACTATTTCTTTGGAGCTCACGGAAGGCGACTCTAAGCGGCTTCCAGGCCCTGGAGTTTAAATGCAACATTGAAACAATAAAGACAGATCCTGAATTTAAAAAAAAAATGCAATGAAAATAAAAGGGATAAAGTATCCTTTTATTTTATTTTTTACCTGGCAACTGAGCCTTCCAGCAAAACCTCCTCCTTGTCTTTCCCCCTTTTGAACAGCCGCGCGGTTTGCTTAATCTTTTCCAGCAGATTCAGGAGGAAAACGCGAAAGAAATCCGATTCCCCAACTTCGGCCAAAGCGGCCCCGTAATGCTCCCGGATCAGCCTTAGGTGCTGGTAGATCCCGGGCAGGATGGAAGGCAGGTGTGGCGGGCTATTCCGAAGCGCCACTTGAGGTTGGCACACCAGCTGTTGCAGCTTGGTTAACCCCTGGAGGGCTTTCTCCAAAGAACGGTGGGCACCGGTCCGGCGGGCCATCCAAGCTGGCCCAGAGGGTGCCATGGCCATGCTGGAATTCCCAGGGGAGAGAAGGAAGGAAGGAAAGAAGGAAGGAAGGAAGGAATGAAGGGAGCTTGCCAGTTTCCTGCTGCCAACCGGAGGTTGGCACAGGGCAATGCCGTGCGTCAGGAAGGAGCCCAACCAGATTGAAAAGAAAAAAAAAGAAAGGAAGAAGGGAGGGAGGGAAGCGGAGGAATTGAAGCGACAAAAGCAAATGAGTAGTAAAGTGGTGGTGGTGAAGGGAGAGCCGAAGAGGAAATAACAAACAGCTTCAAAGCGGGGCGTGTGTGGGGGGGGGACGGGACGGTGAAGTCAACAAGTGGTGAGGACAGGTCGACGCTTGCTGGGAAGGGAGGGTCAGGCGCTCCAAGGCTGGCGGTGGGCCCCGTCTAAGCAGTTCAGCGTTGGGAACGGCGGGGCGTGCCAGCGCTAGACAAATTGCCAAATAAAACCCGAGTCGTGCAATTGCTCCCGTTGCTGACACGGGGGATCTGGACTGGAGGGCAACCCGCAACCACCTTTTAGAGCAGTGTTTCTCAACCTTGGTAACTTGAAGATGTCTGGACTTCAACTCCCAGAATTCCCCAGCCAGCGAATGCTGGCTGGGGAATTCCGGGAGTTGAAGTCCGGACATCTTTCAACTTGCCAAGCTTGAGAAACACTGTTTTAGAGAGAGATCTCTGCTATTCTTTCATCCACAGAGCAGCTCAGGGCCTGGAAAAGAAAGAAATACTCACATTTCTCTCTTTCGGTAGATGCTAATCAGTGCCTATGTCTATTGCATTGCGGCTCTAAGAGTGGCTATTCTCTCTCTCCCCCCTCTCCCCCCATCCTGTTCCATTTGGGCCAAGGCAAGTGAGGTAGGTTGTGTGATTCATGGCGCGGAAGAAATCAGTGGCGTGACCACAAATTTCTGTTCTAATCCTGCTCAACCCCCCCCCCCCCCGTCACCGCCCCAACCGCCTCCAAAAAGCCTAGCTGATAAAAAGCAGATAAGAAATTGCCGCATGAGTTGGTTGCTTTAGGTAGGATGATGAATGGGAGGGAGGAGAAGGGAGAGGGAAGGAGGGAGGGAGGGAGGAAGGAAGAAAGAAAGGAGGGAGGAAGTTAGGAGGGAGGGAGGAGAAGGGAGAGGGAGGGAGAAAGGAAGGAAGGAAGGAAGGAAGAAAGAAAGGGAGGAAGTTAGGAGGGAGGGAGGAGAAGGGAGAGGGAGGGAGAAAGGAAGGAAGGAAGGAAGAAAGAAAGAAAGGGAGGAAGTTAGGAGGGAGGGAGGAGAAGGGAGAGGGAAGGAGGGATGGATGGAGGAAGGAAGGAAGAAAGGAGGGAGGAGTTAAGAGGGAGGGAGAAGAAAGGAGAGGGAAGGAGGGAGGGAGAAAGGAAGGAAGAAAGAAAGAAAGGAGGAAGTTAGGAGGGAGGGAGGAGAAGGGAGAGGGAAGGAGGGATGGATGGAGGGAGGAAGGAAGAAAGAAAGAAAGGAGGAAGGAAGTTAGGAGGGAGGGAGGAGAAGGGAGAGGGAAGGAGGGAGGGAGAAAGGAAGGAAGAAAGAAAGAAAGGAGGGAGGGAGGAGAAGGGAGAGGGAAGGAGGATGGATGGAGGGAGGAAGGAAGGAAGAAAGAAAGGAGGGAGGAAGTTAAGGGAGGGAGGAAAAGGGAGAGGGAAGGAGGGATGGAGGGAGGGAGAAAGGAAGGAAGGAAAAAAGGAAGGAAGGTGAAAGGGAGGGAGGAGAGAAGGGGGAGAAGGAAGGAAGGAAGGAAGGAAGGAAAGGAAGGAAAGGAAGGAAGGGAAAGACAGAAAAAGAGAGTATGAAAGAGAGAGAGAGAAAGAAAGAAAAAGAAAAAAAGGATCAACGTTTTCCAAGTTATTTTTGCACTTTTAAAAAGATCCAAAAGCCCTCCCATTGTGTGCTCAGGAGAAGGAAGTGTGATGCAGAGAAATATCATCCTGGTTTTCCCCCATCAGCCCTGATCATGCGCTGGTCTTGTTTATGTCTTTACCAGTTGAACATTGATTGATTTTAGTCCTGAGAGGCATTCTTATTATTTGAGGTGCTTTATTTTGTAAACCACGCTGCTCTTTTGGTTTTTCACATTCTGTGCCTGGCTGAGAATAACTGTCCTGTGATTGAGCCGCTGCAAGCATTGTTTAAAGAAATTAAAACAACTAAGTAAACATGAACTCAAGCAATGTCAGGCTAAAGTTTATTTTTTTTTAACTGCAGCTTCATTGACCAAACAATTCTGTAGGAACCAAAGTCCAAAACAGTCCTCGAAATTTCTTAGCCAACGGTTCAACAATGACCTTCTTCGAGTAAGTTGCATTCACCCGTGACCCGTCAAAACCGCGGTCCACAAAAGCGCGGTCGACGAAAGCGCGTATGTGACGTCATCACAGCGTGACGAAAAAGATCGGAAAATTGAAATAAAAATAAAATTACAGCAAGCCGATTCACATAAAGGTAAGGGTTAGGTTTAGGGTTAGGGTTAGGTTAAGGGTTAGGGTTAGGTTTAGAGCGTTAGCGTTACGTTTAGCATTAGGTTAAGGGTTAGCGTTAGGTTTTTCGTTAGGTTAAGGTTAGGTTTAGGGTTAGGTTTAGGGTTAGGTTAAGGGTTAGGTTTAGGGTTAGGTTTAGGGTTAGGTTAAGGGTTAGGTTTGGAGTTAGGTTTGGGGGGGTTAGGGTAAGGTTTTCGCTTTATTTTTACATTTTCGATCTTTTCGTCGCGCTGTGATGACGTCGACCGCGCTTTTGTCTACCGCGGTTTTGTGGTGGAACCGCATTCACCACAAGGAATATGAAAGCCATTCGAAAAAGGATCCCAAAAAGCTAGATATTTTTGTACGGTCTACCAAACTTTTAGACGACCAGTCAGCCAGTAAATTGTATCAGTTGTAGGCTGCTGGCACACAGGATGCCCACAGGGTGTGTGTGAAGGACACCATTTGACTTTTCCGATCTCATTTTGCAGACACTTCTGCTGTTGCTTGCCAGGAATCTTGATAAGTGGCTAACAAATTCACTCATCTGCCCATACCTGCTTTATGGCAGTGCTTCTCAACCTTGGCAATTTCAAGATGTATGGACTTCAACTCCCAGAATTCTCCAGCCATCCTGGGGAACTCTGGGAGTTGAAGTCCACATGCCTTAGAATTTCTGAGGTGGCGCAACACAGCATTAAACCGAACAGGCCACAAGATGGCGGAAGAGAATCCAGTTGCTGGTGATTTATAGTCAACTAAATATAAGGCAGTGTTTCTCAACCTTGGCAACTTGAAGATGTCCGGACTTCAACTCCCAGAATTCCCCAGCCAGCGAATGCATTAACACAGCATTAAACCTAACAGGCCACAAGATGGCGGAAGAGAATCCAGTTGCTGGTGATTTATAGTCAACTAAATAAGACAGTGTTTCTCAACCTTGGCAACTTGAAGAGGTCCGGACTTCAACTCCCAGAATTCCCCAGCCAGCGAATGCATTAACACAGCATTAAACCTAACAGGCCACAAGATGGCGGAAGAGAATCCAGTTGCTGGTGATTTATAGTCAACTAAATAAGACAGTGTTTCTCAACCTTGGCAACTTGAAGAGGTCCGGACTTCAACTCCCAGAATTCCCCAGCCAGCGAATGCATTAACACAGCATTAAACCTAACAGGCCACAAGATGGCGGAAGAGAATCCAGTTGCTGGTGATTTATAGTCAACTAAATAAGCGAATGCTGGCTGGGAAATTCTGGGAGTTGAAGTCCGGACCTCTTCAAGTTGCCAAGGTTGAGAAACACTGAAATAAAGGAACCATGATTTAATTTGGGGTACCATCAGCGCTCACAAGAGGCAAATCACCAAGCTAGCACTATTGTATCGTAATCCACTCTAATTTCTACAAGTAGTTCTTGACTTACCACAGTTCATTTAGTGGTTGTTTGAAGTTACAATGGCACTAAAAGTGACTTGTGACTGTTTTTCACACTTAACGACGGTTGCAACATCCCTATGTTCGAGTGATCAACATTCAGATGCTTGGCAACCGAGTCGTATTTGTGACGGTTGCAGTGTCCCAGGGGTCACGTGATTTCCCCCCTTTTGCAACCTCCTGGCAAGCGAAGTCAATGGGGAATCCCGATTCACTTAACAATTGTGTCACCAACTTAACAGCTGCATGGGTTCACTTAACAACTGTGGCAAGAAAGGTTATAAAACGGGGCAAGACTCCCTTAACAGCTGCCTTGCTAAGCCACAGAAATTTGGGGTTCCGTTTACACTTTTAAAGAGTAAAATTTGGGGCTCCTGTACTACTATAAAGCAGAGACATCACCCTGCATGTGTCTAGTCAAGGGGATGGTTTTCTCAGTTGCAATGGATGGCTATGAAGGTTGAACCATAAGGAAGGCTGAGCGCCAAAGAATGGAGGCCTTTGAACTCTGATGCTGGAGAAGACTCCTGTTGAGTCCCTTGGACTGCAAGGCCATCTAACCAGTCAGTCCTAGAGGAGATCCACCCTGACTGCTCTTTAGAAGGCCAGATCCTGAAGAGGAAACTCAAAGACTTTGGCCACCTAATGAGAAGGAAGAAGGACTCCCTGGAGAAGAGCTTCATGCTGGGAACAATTGAGGGCAGAAGAAGAAGGGACGGCAGAGAAGGAGGGGGCTGGATGGAGTCACCGAAGCAATAGGTGTGAGCTTAAAACGGACTCCAGAGGATGGTAGAGGACGGGAAGGCCTGGAGGAATATTGTCCATGCGGTTGCAATGGGTCAGACACAACTTTGCAGCTAACAACAAATCCTGAACAGTGCATTCTGAACAGCCTAAACAGATGGTCCCAACGGCAGTGAGAAACGGACTTATCAACATTTCTCACACTTATCACCATTGCATTATCTCCTGGTCATGTCGTCCAAATTTGGGTGCTTAGCAATGGGTTCATATTTGTGACGGTTGCAGTGATTCCCTTTTATGATTGTCTGACAAGCAAAAGTCCATCATCATCTTCATTGAATGACTCCATAATTTAAAAGGAATTATTGGCCAAATCTCTTTGCAAATGGGGGATGAAATAAAAACGAAATTCAGTGAAAGGCCAACACAGCACCGACTGGGACTTAAATATGTGCTGCTGAGGTTTCTTGGATCAAGTTCAGCCCGGTTTAACAATAACTACTGTGGAACTAAGTACCTTGAAGTACCAGCATTTTTCTCTGCCACTTGTAACCCGTCATGCAACCTCTGTGGTGAGACTAGGATGTGATCCCACAGCTTTTTGAGATAATCCCTCTGGGCAATCTTGAACTTGTTTGCTTCTCCGATTACAAAAATGAGCCTTGAGCAAGAAATGTCCCAGGAAATTAAACTTTCCCCTAGGACTAGGAGAACAGGGAGTCGAAAAGGCCTTTTGTACGTGCTCCAAGAAGCTTTTTTTCCCCACCCAGGGAAGTCACCGGGACTCTATTTCTCAATCGTAGCAACTGTAAGACGTGTAAACTTCAATACCCAGAATTCCCCAGCCATCTTGCTTCTGGATTTTAAATGTGTGGACTTCAACACAGAATTCCCCAGCAAGCAAACTAATGATCTTTGAGACCGTGGCACGACAAAAGCGCGAACGTCAAAAGCGCGCCGACAAAACTGCGGCGCTAAAACCGCGATGTCAAAAGCGCGCCGACAACAGCGCGCCGACAGAAGCGCAATTTAAGTTAAGGTAAGGTTTAGGGTTAGGTTTAGGGTTAGGTTTAGGGTTAGGTTTAGGGTTAGGTTTAGGGTTAGGTTTAGGGTTAGGTTTAGGGTTAGGTTTAGGGTTAGGTTTAGGGTTAGGTTTAGGGTTAGGTTTAGGGTTAGGTTTAGGGTTATGTTACAGCGCGCTTCTGTCGGCGCGCTGTTGTTGGCGCGCTTCAGCGCTCATTCGTCTCCGTGGTTTTGACAGTGCGGTTTTGTCACCGCTTTTTAGTCACACACGCTTTTGTCATACGCGCATTTGTGGTGGAACCCTTTGAGACATGTGGACTTCAACTCCCAGAATTCCCCGGCCATCTTGCTTATGGACTTTTAGACATGTGGACTTCAGCTCCCAGAATTCCCCGGCCATCTTACTTATGAACTTATGTGTGGACTTCAACGCAGAATTCCCCAGCAAGCAAACTAATGATCTTTAAGACATGTGGACTTCAACTCCCAGAATTCCCCAGCCATCTTGCTTATGAACTTTAAGACATGTGGATTTCAACTCCCAGAATTCCCTGCTTATGAACTTTAAATGTGTGGACTTCAACTCCCAGAATTCCCCGGCCAGCATGCTTCTGAACGGTAAGCTATATGGACTACAACTCCCAGAAGTCCTCAGATAGCATGCTAATGATCTTTCAGACATGTGGATGTCAATTCCTGTAATTCTTCAGGAAACATGCTTATTATGAATTGTAAGATGTGTGGACTTCAACTCCAGAATTCCCCAGCCAGCACGGGCTGAGGAATTCTGGGAGTTGAAGTCCACACATCTTAAAGATGCTGAGATTCACTGTCTTAGGACCTGGTCAAGTTAACGCCCTTACCCTTCTTTAGATGTGATCCCCCCCCCCCCGTGGCTGCCATCTTGACTGTTTTGACCCTCATCCCTGCAAATATTCCTTCCTGGGCTTTTTCTGTTCCAGAAAACCAATTTTGTTACGTTTAAGTACAATGACAATAAAGATTATACTTATAAGAACTAAGCATGCTGGTAAGCGGAAAAGGGTTTGAAAGTTTGGAAATGTTTGTGGTTGGCAAATGTGAATTAGTTGAGCCTGCCCTGGGCTCAAACCTCAAAGCCAGCCTCAAAATGAGAACTCCACAAAGGCAAATTGTGGGATTTGGTCTCCACCCCTCCCTTCGTGTCCTCAGTTTACCTTTCTTTTCTTTTGCACAGGTGG
>NW_028261393.1:4697412-4708168 GCF_051295495.1 Thamnophis sirtalis
GGCACTGATGATGTTACCTAGTTTGGTTATGAAACATCTGCAAGAAAACCACCAATCTTAGAGAGCACCAATGACGCCACAGTTCAACCCTGAGCTACAAATATTTTCTTCTATCATCAGGACATATTTCACTGCACCTGTATAACCAATAGCTCACCTGAGAACCCCACCCTTTTTATCCATTCTCTTGAATGAAGAATGCACGGTGTAGTTATTTACAAGCCCTGCAAAGAAACCAAGTGGAGATACAATAAAATTGAGAAGCCACCTTTCTATTACTGTAACCACCAGGGGGAAATATTGTTCTAGTTTTTCCCATTGTGTACGGTAAACACGGTGGCTCAGTGGCTAATTTGCTGAGCTTGTAGACCCGAAGGGTCGGCAGTTCGGGGGGTTCGAATCCCTGGCGCTGCCTAAGGGAGTGAGCTCCCGTGACTTGTCCCAGATTCTGCCAACCTAGCAGCTCGAAAGCATGTGAAAAATGCAAGTAGAAAAATAGGGACCACCTTTGGTGGGAAGGGAACAGCGTTCCGGGCGCCTTCGGTGTTGAGTCATGCCGGCCACATGACCACGGAGACGTCTTCGGACAGCGCTGGCTCTTCGGCTTTGAAATGGAGATGAGCACTGCCCCCTAGAGTCAGGAACGACTGGGACATGTATGCGAGGGAAACCTTTACTTTTACAATAAAGAGTAGTGCTAAATCTTTTTTCCCTGCTCATCCAAACAATTTGCTGAAAATAAATGTGTATGGAGGACAAAATTCATGTGAAATGCGGATTTATTTATTTATTTATTACGGTAGGAGAATCCTGTCTTCCCACATTGGACTAAACCACAATCTACATAGGATTGGCATGGCTTAACATGTGAATGAACTCAGGCGTAGGGTTATGTTTAGAGAAGTAGCTAAGCCAGTATGTGTGATCAACCGTTGCCTGGAAATGAAATTTCTCTTGGCTTTCTAATCCTTTTTCTAAAGTTGCTTCACCACACTTCGCAAATCAACCGCACACAGACCATAACACAGGCTGAGTCACATGTAAATAAAGAATCTGTGTCCTAATAAACGGAGGATCCTGTACAAATGTTTCCCAACTTGGCAGCTTGAAGATGGGTAGACGTCACCTCCCAGAATTTACCCAGCCATGACTTTATAATAACCATTCTTACAATGGTTGCTAACTAAATCACCATGGTCGCTAAGCAAATCTTCATATTCTATTCTATTCTTCATTCCATATTCTATTCTATTCCTCATTCCATATTCTATTCTATTCTATATCGCATATTCTATATTCCATATTCCATTCTATTCTATTCTTATTCTATTCTATTCCTCATTCCATATTCTAATCCATTCCTCATTCCATATTCTATTCTATTCCATTCCATATTCTATTCTATTCCATATTCCATATTCCATATTCCATATTCCATATTCCATATTCCATATTCCATATATATTCCATATCCATTCTATTCTAATTCTTCATTCCATATTCTATTCTAGTCTTCATTCCATATTCTATTCTAATTCTTCATTCCATATTCTATTCTATTCTATTCCTCATTCTATATTCTATTCTATTCTATATCGCATATTCTATATTCCATATTCCATTCTAATTCTATTCTATTCTTCATTCCATATTCTATTCTATTCTATTCCATTCCTCATTCCATATTCTATTCTATTCCATATTCCATATTCCATATTCCATATTCCATTCTATTCTATTCTAATTCTTCATTCCATATTCTATTCTATTCTATTCTATTCTATTCTATTCTATTCTATTCTAATTCTTCATTCCATATTCTATTCTAGTCTTCATTCCATATTCTATTCTAATCTAATTCTTCATTCCATATTCTATTCTATTCCTCATTCCATATTCTATTCTATATCGCATATTCTATATTCTATATTCCATTCTATTCTATTCTTATTCTATTCTAATTCTTCATTCCATATTCTATTCTATTCTGTTCTATTCTATTCCTCATTTCATATTCTAATTCATTCCTCATTCCATATTCTATTCTATTCCATATTCCATATTCCATTTCATTTCCATATTCCATTCTATTCTAATTCTTCATTCCATATTCTATTCTATTCTATTCTATTCTATTCTATTCTATTCTATTCTATTCTGTTCTGTTCTGTTCTATTCTATTCTACAGGGAGCTGAGTTTCTGTCTCCCTTAAGATTTCTCTTTCTCTTTTAGGGGGAAATATTCTGCCTTTTTAATATTTCCTAAAACATTTCATTCCCCTGGGAGACGCGGATGGGTGCTAACTTTCTTCATCCTCAAAGCCTACAAAGGTTGCATTTCCTTGGGACCTTCCTGGCAGCAGGAAGATATTTCTGGGAACCAGGCAGGCCACACAGAGCAGGCACCCCCCTCCACTCCCCCCCAGGAGGAAGCAGCCTGACAGATGAGGATTTGCATGGCAGAGGTATTCAAATGTCTCAAAATGCTGGGGCAGGCATTTGAGCTTGCAGAATGACGCCTCCCCAAGAAAGAATCCACTTCCAGCGAATTGTAACAGAGGGTGTGAATTCACAGAAATGCTCTTCTGCTAAAAAAAAGAAAGAAAAGAAAAGAGAAAACCCCCTTAACAAGGAAACACATCTGCACAGCTTTTGAAAGTAGAAAAAAATATATTTTATTGGCAAATTTCAACTATAAACACGAGGATCCCTCGGGTCGCTTTTGTTCCAAATGGAAATGATCCGAGGGTCTTATTAATTATTATTATTATTATTTTTCAAGTAACGATACCCACCCCATCCAAAGGACAGACACTATTTATTTAACGCCAGGGAAGGGCTACTTAGGGGGCAGAAAAGTTAGTAGTGGCAACCACAACAGAGGACACGGCACTAAATGAGACAAGTCCTTGCTCTGTCTAGCCCAGCGATCTTCCAATTTTGGCAACGTTAAGATGTGCAGACGTCGACCCCCAGAATTCCCTAGATAGCATAGTGGCTGGGGAATTCTGGGAGTTGAAGTCCATGCGTGCTGGGTAGGGGATTCTGGGAGTTGAAGTCCATACAAGTTGACTGGTAGGGATTTGGAGAGTTGAAGTCCGTGCATGCTAACTGGGAATTCTGGGAGTTGGCATCCAGGCATACTGGCTGGGGAATTCTGGGACTTGAAATCCAGGTATGTTAACTGGGAATTCTGGGAGTTGACGTCCAGGCAGGCTGGCTGGTGAATTCTGGGAGCTGAAATCTAGGCATGTTAACTGGGAATTCTGGGAGCTGAAATCTAGGCATGTTAACTGGGAATTCTGGGAGCTGAAATCCAGGCATGTTAACTGGGAATGCTGGGATTTGAAGTCCAGGCGTAATGGCTGCGGAATTCTGGGACTTGAAGTCCACATATTTTAACATTGCACAGATTGGAAATACTAGACTCTATCTATACTGCTACCGAATAGGAATGGCCATCCCATAAGGCAATTCTTCGCAGGGTAACCGAGATGGACAACCCAGAGAAGCCAAGGTGCCAACTGTGCTTAAGGGCCCTCTTTAGCCCTACCTAGAAGGAAGGCGTGTGCGAAGGGAACAGCCAATCAGCTCAACCATCCATTTCATTATAACTTAGCCGCGGATGAAATTGCTTGGATGAGCAAAGAAACGTCTCAAAGATTCTGGTCCTGTTGCCCTGATTCAACCTTTTAGGTACTTTTGGCCCAGGTGAATGATTGAGCCTAAACTGACAAACTGCCATTCATTTTGAGGAGAAACTCAAAAACTCCCTTGCCTATTTTTTGATGTTTTTATTTTGAACTGATGAAGTTGCTTGGATGATCCACATTCTCAGATCCAACCTTTTAAGATGTTTTTGGCCTGGATGATTGAGTCTACATTGACATGCACGAGCCACGGTGGCGCGCAGTGGTTAGAGTGCAGAACTGCAGGCTACTTCTGCTGACTGCAATCTTTGCAGCTTGAATCTCACCAGGCTCCAAGTTGACTCAGCCTTCCCTCTTTCCAAGGCCGGTCAAATGAGGACCCAGATTGTCGCGGGCAAGCGGCTGATTCTGTAAACCGCTTTTAGAGAAGGCTGTAAAAGCACTGCCAAGCGGTATATAAGTGCTATTGCTAAGTGTTGTTGCTACATATAGCTAGCCACCATTCTCCAAAAATCCCACTTTCCCACGGCTTCTCGTTGACCCTAGAATCCCCTGCGTACAAAAATGGACGCTGTGGTCCAGATGTCACCGACTTTCTACCACGGCGTCCCTATTTCTCCCGAGTAGGGCCATTCCGTTTTTATTTTTAAATTACTTTCCAATCATCGCAACCGCACTGACTCATGCTCCCAGCTCTCTCCAACTTCCTCCGATGACTAGGATCGAGCCTGGGAGTTTCTGAAATTTCACGGCTTCGAATGCACCCAATATTCCACCTAGCTGGTTTTTGGAAATTCCCCCCAAGTCTCCCCTATTTTTCCAGACGTTTTATCTCTTCGGTCCTTCTTCCCCCTTTCCAATTTCAGGGCAGCCCCACCTCCTTTCTTCAACTTTGCTGATGACGAAAGACCTGGGAGAGCTGAGAAAGTGAGTCAGCCCGCCTGCCTGGGTCTTCTCGGGGCGGGGTGGGGCGGGGCGGGGGGGGGGAGATAGACTCTGATAAGAAGAGTTGGCTTCCTCCTGGCTCTGGGTCCATGTGGCTCAGGGCTGTGCAATTCAGAGTCTTGCCATGGGTCGGAGACACAGCCCCACAGATGCTGGCAGCTTTAGCAATTTCACAGAGGGTTCACAGAGCACAGAATGAGAGAGTTGGAAGGGACCTTAGAGGTCTTCTAGTTCAACCCCCTGCTGACCCCAGAGACCCTATACCAAGGGTGTCAAACTCAGTTTCATTGAGGGCCACTTCAGGGTCGTGTTTGACCTCAGGAAAGCTGGGGTGTGTGCAGACAGGGTGGGCGTGGCCAGCTCGATATCACTCACTCATTCCGTTTTCAGCCGCAATGGCCTCCTGCAGCCCTTTGCCAATGAAAACAGAGCTTGGGGAGGCCGCTCGTGGTCCGCCCGCACTCCGTTTTCGGCCTCCTGCAGCCCTCTGCCACCGAAAACAGAGCCCGGACAGACTCTGTGTGGCCCTCCTAAGTGTTTTTGCCGGCAGAGTCACCGCAGGCGGGTTCCGGGCAGGCCCGCAGAGGTAGGTTCCTACCTTTGCAGCATTCCCATGATCATGCGGTCGAAATCCGGACGTTTGGCAAAACTGACTCATATTTATGACAGTTGTAGTGTCCCCGGGGTGTGTGTGTGTCACATGATCCCCTTTGGCGACTTTCTGACAAGTCAAGGGGGAAGCCAGATTCACTTAACAACTGGGTCACTGACTTATGAACGGCAGCGATTCGCTTCACGAGAAAGGCCGTTAAAATGGAGCAAGAGTCACCGGACAAAGGTCGGCAACAGAACCTTTGGGGTCAATTGCGGTCGCAAGTCGAGGACACCCGTGCAATTCAGGGTGCCTTGGGGAGAGCCTCATGGCTGCCAACTCTCTTCCCCCCCCCCAAATGCACACAATTCAACCTGTAAACAGCCCCACGAAACCCCAGAAAAGGTGCCACCATCATATCGCTAATACAATACACGCCACAAGGCTTAAATACACGCGGAGCGACTGTGCTAACTTTACTCGAGTTAAATTAATGCCTATTAAATACAAAGAACGCCGCCGATTCAAATAGACGTTTACCCCACTTGAGTGACGCTTCCGCGTTTCGTCAAAAGTCACGTCAGCTGAGGGGAGTGGATGGGGCTTTGGATGTCACCGCTCCCCTTCCTGGCGCTAAAACGGGATTCCCGAGCGAAAGATGAAAGCTTCCCTGCCCAGTCGTGTCCGATTCGAGGGCACGGTGCCTGTTTCTGTTGCCAAGGGAACCCGCGTTGTCCGAAGACGTTTTTGTGGTCACGTGGCCAGCATAAGGTCTGCGGAAGGCTGTTATTTTCCCAACCAAGTGGTACCTCTTTATCTACTCGCATTTGCATGCTTTCGAATTGCTAGGTGGGCAAGGGGCTGGAGCAAGGAACGATGCACACGTGTCGCGCAGTGCTCGGGTCTTGAACCCGTCAGTTTTCCAGCTGACAAACTCTGTGTCTTTAACCCCTGAACACTCACACCCCAAATTGCTCCAACCCAGATTCTGCTCGGACAGTGATGCGAGATACGTTCCGAGAGATTGGGAGAGAGGGAGATGTCTCTGGATCAAGGCGGCCATGGTTGAGTTTTTGACGTCTGAAGGATCATCTCAGGCTGGCTGGGCTCTGCTACATCATCATCTTTTTAACGACCCCCATAATCCCTTGCGGGGTAGAGTCTGGACAACCGAACGGAGCTGAGTGTTTACTGGCCGGATGCCGTCCCTGTTGCCAATGCGGAGTTATATTCAGCAGACGTATTCTCAACGTGCTGGGCTTTGCTACATGCCAATTGGAAAAGGAAGGTCGTTTCAAGTCTGCAGCAAAGATGGAGAAATGTCAGGCTGGAAACCCATGGCAGAAGCAATGCCTTGACTCACTCTTCTGCCTTGTGAAATGGTCCTTGGGAAATCTTCCTGTCCCACAAAGCAGCCGGACTTCCTCTCGTCAGCTGCCACCGGGGCCACCCTCACTGCTGTGCAGCCACTGCCCTTCGCAGCTGAGAACCACCGGGCCTTCCGAGTCCAGCAGCCTCTGTGACTGGTCCATCCCTGGGTACCTCATGGACATCCGATTGGCCAGGGTCCTTGGGGGCATGGCTATGACCGGATGGCTCAGGCCTATCGGAAGCAACTGGAGAGGGTGAGAGGAGGAGGCGTGAGGGGCTGGCGGGAGAAAAGGGGTACAAGGCAGGGTGGAAGGCGGGATCGGTCAGGTTCTCGTGATGGAGAACCTTGGAGGATCTTGGGAAGCTCATCGGCTGCTCCAGGGTGGATGAATGGGAACTTCTATCCAATTCCACGCCAGGCACGGGGCGGACGTCGAAGGTCCATTCGTCACGATAATGCTTTCTGGCCTCAGTGTGGCTGGGTTGGGAGAATGGCCTGCTCTGTGAGGCTTTGGCGTCTGATCCGGGCTGGGGTTGGTGGAGCAGGAGTCAGGTGAAGCGTGGAGCACGTCTGAAGGGAGACAAAAGCACTGTTAGAAGAGCAATCTATTGATTAAATAGATACCGATTAAATTTTTATGGGCTGGGTTGAGATAGGCCAGGGGTGTCGAACCTTTTTAAGACTTGTGGACTTCAACTCCCAGAATTCCCTTGCGAAGACTTGTGAACTTCCTTGAATTCCCTGGTGAAGACCTCTGGACTTCAACTCCCAGAATTCCCTGGTGAAGACTTGTGAACTTCCTTGAATTCCCTGGTGAAGACCTCTGGACTTCAACTCCCAGAATTCCCTTGTGAAGACTTATGAACTTCCTTGAATTCCCTGGTGAAGACTTCTGGACTTCAACTCCCAGAATTCCTCAGCCAATGTTGCTGGCTGGGGAATTCTGGGAACTGAAGTCCACAGGCCCTAAAGTGGCCAAGGTTGGACGCCTCTGAGATGGAAGAAGGATTTGCCATGCCCTAAATTGGAACACATGAATGCATCTCGTTCTCGGGAGCAAATTGTTTTGAGGAACATCAGCATTAGCCATGTTTCTTCTTCTCACAGCTGTTCCCACTCGTGGAAAAGCTGGATTGGCATGATTCAGGAGCAAAAATAGAATCTTTTCTCGCTCCTAAATTCTAAGCTCCAAAATAGAGGGAGTCCTCTACTTACGACCACAATTAGCAGAACCTCGTTGCTAAGCAAGATGGCTGTTAAGTGACTCATGTCCAATTTTGCAATCTGTGGGTTGTTTTTTTTTTTTAAACCACCATACTGACGCGAATCACTGCTGTGGTGAAGTGAATCATGCCGTCGTTAAATGAATCCAGGGTCATTTAACGGCAGCATGATTCACTGACTTTGCTTGTTGGGAAGCCAGCTGGGAAGGTCACAAATGAAATCCAGGCTGCCTATTTACTTACGGCTGTGGGTCCGAAGGCCAGGAGAGCTTGCGGCGCTGGCTGTGGGGGACGATCCATCATGGCTGCTTTCGGGATGCGGGATAGGCCGAACAGCCTTTCCTCTCAGGATGTCGATTGCCTGGAGAAGATCAGAAAGCGGAGAAGATGGTGACACGTTGTACTGTTTCTACCGAGAAGACTGTATCTGGGCTCACAGTTGCCCATCACTAAGCGAATTACCACAGGTTCCTTAAGCGTGAGGTCACGTGACGGCACCTTCAACCTCCCGCAGGCTTCCCCATTGACTCCGCTTGTCGGAAGCCTGGCAGGGAAGGTCAGAGAGCGGGATCCTGTGATTGCAAAACATTGCAATGTTGTAATTGCGTACCGGTTGCTGCGTGCCCAAATTGCGATTCTGTCATCACGGGGGTGTGTGGTTGTATGTGTTATAACAATCACAACAATCACAACTATGAGGACCCATGGTGAGTTCCTCTGGTTCAGCTCTGATGTGACCTCAGAGCCGAGGTGGCACAGTGGTTAGGGTGCAGTACTGCAGGCCACTTTAGCTGACTGTGATCTGCAGTTCAGCGGTTCAAATCTCACCGGCTCAAGGTCGACTCAGCCTTCTTCCATCCTTCCGAGGTGGGTGAAATGAGGACCCGGACTGTGGGGGCAAGTTGCTGACTCAATTTGCTAAAAAAAATTGTAAACCGCTTAGAGAGGCTGAAGCCCTATGAAGCGGTATATAAGTCTAATAAATAAATAAATAAATAATAAATACCTCAAGCAGTCATGGAACAAGTGGAATGTTAATTTACGGATAATCTTTAACTCTTCGGTTTTCAAGGTTTAAGAAAAGTAGCCACGGACGAATGCTAAGGATCTAAATTTTGAGTAAATTTAAGGAAAATGTAAGGTAATAAGGTAAGGAGGGGAGGGCCCTCATCTTACCACCAAAATTGGGACCAGAATCTCGGTTGCTAAGGAAGCTAATGTTTAATTGAGTTGTGCCTGATTATACGACCTTTTTTTTTTATTCGGTTGTTCAGAGAATCACTGCAACTGTTAAGTGAATCTCACGGTCGTTAAATGAATCGGGCTTCTGCCACTGGACGTTCCTTGTCGGAACCTGCCTGGGAAAGTCGCAAATGGTGACGACAAGAGCCCTGGATGTTGGACAATCATGCCAGGCACCTGAATTGTGACTGTGGGAACACTGTGGCAGTTGTAAGTGCGAGGACCGGTTGTAAGTCACATTTTTCAGTGCTGCTGTAAGTTTGGACGGTCATTAATTGAATGGTTGCAAGTCAAGGACTCTTTGTTGTGGCCCACTGCAGCATTCCCCCCCGCAGTCACCTGATCAATTCGCTTGGCAACGGACTCGCATTTACGACGGTTGCCGTGCCCCGGGGTCATGTGTGATCCCTTCTGACAAGCAAAGTCAGTGGTGGAGCCAGATTCATTTAATAACCAGGTTACTCATTTAACAACAGCGGTGCTTTGCTTAACAACTGTGGCGAGAAAAGCGGGCAAAACTCACTTAACGTCCTCACTTAACCACAGGCATTCTGGGCTCAGTCGTGGACGTGAAGTCCGAGGACTGCCTGTAATGAACCCAGGTCGCCATCTGTGTGTGTGTGTGGGGGGAAATTCACCTACGAAAGTCCCGGTACATTTACACCAAAGATGCACCTCTCCTATCCTTCTGTTGTTAACTTTGAGGAAATGGTTTAACCAGTTCCGACCTGAATATGACGTCCCTCCCCTTGTAAACAGCACTTTCTGTTCCTCTCCTTTGTCCCAGAGAGAAAATAATTGCTTGGCGTCTCTCGCGAAGCCCTTGTCCGTTGGTCATTAGCAAACCTGGCTTTCCCCATTGACCTTGCTGGTCAAAAACTGGCTGGGAAGATTACAAAGGAGAGTCACACAATCCTAGAACAGTGATGGCTAAGCAGTTCCCACACGCAGAGCTGCCAGAAGAAAAGAACAGCTCGAAAATCAGGGTTAACTTGGGAACAAAGCCACAGGTGGACAGTGAAGAGCCCGTCCCGTAGGAAATAAAAGAGGAGCGAAAGGGGAGGGGCTTTTGCAGGAAACAATTCGTCCGTTCGTTCATTCGTATATTTGTTTGTTTCAGGAGTGTGAAGATCTGTCCGTGAATCTCAGAGACTCTGTGCCCAGCCTTTCCTTGCACAGCACTGCATTTGGAAAATAATTCCATGGCAGCTTTCCAAGCTAGATAAGGTCGGTGATCATAAATCCACCTTTGAAAGACTGTTTGCCAGGCCTTTGCTGAATGTGAATGAGAGGAATTCACACTCGTTTAATAAAAGGGGTTTTGTCGGGACCAGGAATCTGCTTCGTGCTTTTGGGGGAAACCTAGGTCAGAACAACGTCACTTTTCTCAGTGCCGTTGTAACTTTGAACAGTCTGTTGTAAGTCGAGGACTGCCTGTACTTGTAGTTCTTAATCAGACGGCTGCAAATTCACCCCGTAGTATCATCTTACCTTTTTGTTCTTTGCTACCATCAAGGCAGTGTCGTTGTGGTAATTTTTCAGACTGCCATCCGCCCCGTTCCTCACCAGAAGCCGCAGCATATCTAACAGACCCCTTCCGCTAGCTGTGTGGAGTGCCGTATTGCCCCGTAGGATTGGGCGTTCACGTTGGCGCCATGCTGTAAAATGGGCACAACACACACACACACTTTAAGGATCCACAACCAAAAGGCTAAAGGCTAAAAAGAGGATT
>NW_028261393.1:4708368-4723368 GCF_051295495.1 Thamnophis sirtalis
CAAATAAGCGCTTGGCTTTATTTCCAGGAAGGTCCAGTGGTGGGTTTCAAAATGTTTTAGAACCTCTTTTGTAGGTGTGGCCTGCTTTGTGGAGTGGCTTGCCGGCCATGTGACCGAGCGGGAGTGGCTTGGCAGTCATGTAACTGGGTGGGCATGGCCAGCTTGTAAAATGTGGTGAAACTCACTTAACAACGCTCTTGCTTAGCAACCAAAATGTTGGCTCAGAAACTCTGGCATTTGAAGCGTGCAAGTCTTAAAGCCGTCAAGTTACAAGACCCTTGCACCCTAACCCTTTAGGGAAAAAAACCCCAGGGGTGTTCAAAGTTGACAGCTTTAAGACTTGTGGACTTCAACTCCCAGAATTCCTCCTCCAGTCATGTGGGCTCAGGAACTCTGGCCTTGAAGTGTGCAAGTCTTAAAGTTGTCAAGTTACAAGACCCTTGCACCCCTAACCCTTTAGGAAAAAAAACCCCATGGGTGTTCAAACTTGACAGCTTTAAGACTTGTGGATTTCAACTCCCAGAATTCCTCCTCTCGCTCTTCATCTTGATGATGTGCAGACGGGCGGGGGGGGGAGGGAGCTGGAACCGGTTCTAAACGGCACTGTAGATTTGTGGAACCTCTTCTATAGAAGAGGTTAGAACTGGCAGGAACCCACCCCTGGGGAGGTCTTTCTTATTATTTTTGAGGCCCCTTAACCGCAGCTCGCGGCCCGCAGATCAGCTGATCCAGAGAGGGTCAGAAGTTCTGTCTCTGTTTCCGGCAGACTCTTCCCAGCCCTGGCGTCGCTGGGTCTAACGCTGTTTTTGCGGCCGCCACTAAGAGGTGGGGGAGCTAAGCTTTGCAGGAGCGGCCTCCGCTAAACTGTTCTACATGGATGTGGGGCATGTTACTTCCCCCCCCACCAGGAAATGGCGGGGACCGGCCTTGGGAGGGCTTATTTTAGTGCATGCACTCAAAAGCCCGATAGGTCTTATTTTTTGGGGGGAAACAGAGTAGTATCTCAAGGAATAATTTTGAATATCATATCCCGGGTACAAAACCAGATCATGGTGTTTCCCAGTTCACAGGAAGACCGTACAGATAGTTCTTGACTTATCGCAAATAGGACTTGAATTTCAATTGCTAAGCCAGGCAGTTGTTGAGTGGGTCGCACTCTAATTTGTGACCTTTTTTCCCACTGTCGTAAAACGAATCACGTGGTTGCTAAGCGAATCCGGCTCCCCTCCCCCACTGACCTGCTCATCGTAAGCCGGCTGGGAAGGCGGCAAATAGCGATGTTGCAATTGTTGTACCCATATATGTGCCCAAATTTTGATGGCGTGACCACACGGGATACCATGATGGCTGTTAAGTGTGAAGACTGGTCATAAAGCCTCTTCTTTCAGTACCCTTTCGACCGGTCAGTAAACGAGGACTCTACTGCAAACTCTGAAATGGTCTGGAATTATTGAATTATCTTATTTTGATCATGTCAACCTGATTAGATCGCCATTGCTCACCCTCGAAATTCCGGGCCTCGAGATCCAGCGTGGCCGGACTTCCCCTCCAACAACTCCTGCAGGCAACGGAGGCTGCTGTGTTCACAAGCCAGATGGAGAGCGGTTTGTCCGTGTCGGTCCAGGACCATGGGGGATGCGCCGTGGGAGAGGAGGAGCTTCACCAGGGAAGGCTGAGCGATGATGACGGCCAAGTGTAAAGGGGTCTGGCAATGGGAGGAGGAAAAGAGGCTGATCACTGCCAGGGAATACATGAAGATTTTCTTTCCTTCCTTCCTTTCTTCCTTCTTTCTTTTCTTTCTTTCTTTCTTTCTTTCTTTCTTTCTTCTTTCTTTCTTTCTTTCTTTCTTTCTTCTTTCTTTCTTTCTTTCTCTTTCTTTCTTTCTTTCTTTCTTTCTTTCTTTCTTTCTTCTTTCTTTCTTTCTCTCCTTTCCTTACTTCTTTTCTCTTCCTTCCTTTCCTTCCTTTGTTTTTCTAAAATTAACTCAAGGTGGCAAACATATCCAACCTTTCTTTCTTTCTTTCTTTCTTTCTTTCTTTCTTTCCTTCTTTCCTTCTTTCTCTTTCTTTCCTTCCTTCCTTTTCATACTTTTATTTTTTCTAAAATTAACTCAAGGCGGGGAACATAACAACCCAACTTATTTATTTACTTACTTATTTACTTTCCTTCCTTCCTTCCTTCCTTCCTTCCTTCCTTCCTTCCTTCCTTCCTTCCTTCCTTCCTTCCTTCCTTTCCTATGTGGCGAACATATCCAATATCTATCTTTCTTTTTTTCTTTTTCTTTCCTTTCTTCCTTTCTTTCTTTTTCTTTCTTTCCTTCCTTCCTTTTCCTAACTTTATTTTTTCTAAAATTAACTCAAGGTGACGAACATATCCAATCTATCTATCTGTCTGTCTGTCTGTCTGTCTGTCTGTCTGTCTGTCTGTCTGTCTGTCTGTCTGTCTATCTATCTATCATCTTTCTTTCTTTCTCTCCTTCCTTCCTTCTTCCTTTCTTCCTTCCTCATCTTTGTTTTTTCTAAAATTAACTCAAGGTGGCGAACATATCCAATCCATCCATCCATCCATCCATCCATCCATCCATCCATCCATCCATCCATCCATCTATCATCTTTCTTTCTTTCTTCTTTCTTTCTTTCTTTCTTTCTTTCTTTCTTTCTTTCTTTCTTTTTTCTTTCTTTCTTTCCTCCCTCCCTTCCCTCCCTTCCTCACCTTTGCTTTTTCTAAAATTAACTTAAGGTGGCGAACATATCCAATCCATCCATCCATCCATCCATCCATCCATCCATCCATCCATCCATCCATCATCTTTCTTTCTTTCTTTCTTTCTTTCTTCTTTCTTTCTTTCTTTCTTTCTTTCTTTCTTTCTTTTTCTTTCTTTCTTCTTCTTTCTTTCTCCCTCCCCTCCCTTCCTCACCTTTGCTTTTTCTAAAATTAACTTAAGGTGGCGAACATATCCAATCCATCCATCCATCCATCCATCCATCCATCCATCCATCCATCCATCCATCCATCCATCATCTTTCTTTCTTTCTTTCTTTCTTTCTTTCTTTCTTTCTTTCTTTCTTTCCTCCCTCCCTCCCTCCCTTCCCTCCCTTCCTCACCTTTGCTTTTTCTAAAATTAACTTAAGGTGGCGAACATATCCAATCCATCCATCCATCCATCCATCCTTCCTTCCTTCCTTCCTTCCTTCCTTCCTTCCTTCCTTCCTTCCTTCCTTCCTTCCTTCCTTCCTTCTTTCCTTCTTCCTTCCTCCCTCCCTCCCTCCCTCCCTTCCCTTCCTTCCTCACCTTTGTTTTTTCTAAAATTAACTCAAGGTGGGGAACATAGCCAATCCAACTTCCTCCCTTCTATTTTCCCTGTGAGGTGGGTTGGGCTGAGAGAAAGGGACTGAAGTCACCTGCCTGGCTTTTTCCATGCTCTGCTGGCTCCAGCTCTGCTGGCTGGAGAATTCTGGGAGTTGAAGTCCACAAGTCTTAAAGTTGCCAAGTTTGGGAACCACTGTTTTAGTCCAAGCCTCCTGCTCAGGCAGGAGACTCTATACCATTCCAGACAAATGGTCGTCCGATCTCGCCTTTAAAATCCCCAGTGATCGGAGTCCCCCACAACTTTTGGAGGCCAGCAATTAATAGATTAATTGCAAGTTAATTGGTCAATTGCAAAGATGGTTTGCAAAATAACATAACAAAACATTAATAAAATGAAAACAAACATCTCAATCCAAGTCTAAATTCAACCCCTCGAGTCGAACATGCCGAATTCAAGGTTTCCGCTGCAGAAACATGCCTTTTCGTTTTTGAGCGGGTGGAGAGAAATCTCTTTGGGGCTACTGGGGTCATTTCTGGTAACAGCTCCGCTTTGTAGAGGAAGTCAACACACAACACACAACAAACCAAGGCAGAACCCACAAAGGCAGAGCCCAATGTCGTAGCTGCTCTTCCCTGGAACCAGAGCCGCGCTATTGCCCGGCAACGCCACAGCTTCATCTCTACGGCTTTTACTCACCCAATTCGGAGGAAACCAGCTGAGTTCCCATGATCAAACCGCATCCCTTACTTACACCTGCGTGCATTCATGCAGCCGGAGGCTTCTCAGAAAAGGGGGGGCGGGGGAGAGGGTTTATAAGCAAGGTTTATAAGAAACAGAGGAGGAAATGATGGCGGGGGGTGGGTGGGAATGGGGACCCACGCAAAGGTTTCCCTTTCCCCGTAAGGTAGCCAGCGTGCAGGAAATGCAGGCAGGCTTCTGTCAGAAAGGCCTTTGCAGACAAAAAATTGCATTCATTCATGCAATGCATTTATGCATGCACGCATGCACGCTTGCATTTGCTGAAAATAAATGAAACTTATTGCATGAATGAAGCTGGATTTGCCATCCCTCTCGCGTCCAGCGACTCTGGACGGCCTCACGACGTTAAAAAAGATCGAAACCACCATGAAAACCATCCATTGTAAAAGCAACAACATAGCCCACCACGTTTACGGAGGTTAACAAAACGCGAGGGGTCCTCGCTCAGCGACCATCACGAGTCGCTTGGTCGTTAAACGGAGCGGCCACACCAAGAGCAAGAGCATTATGATTTTCGGATCTGACTTCAGATTTTCTTTTCCTTCGAGAGATGCGAGAAGGTTGCAAATGCGAGGAATGGTTGCAGGATTATTTTCCTCCTCGCTGTCAGAATTGTTTGTTTGTTTAGTCAAACATGAATTAGATAACCGATATAAATATAAACACGATTATGAATACATGAAATGAATATGAACACAAGGGAATATTAGGGCAGTGATGCTTATGCACGCTTCTTAAAAGACCCCTTAGGAATGGGGTAAGGTTGACAGTAGATAGTTGCCAAAGGAGATGGTCATTAAGTGAGGACTAGTTTGTTTCCAAACCCATGTGCTGCTTAGGAGTTATACTTATACTGGACATTTTTTTAAAAGGTAGGAGTGAGAATAAGGAAGCAGGCTAGCAAAACACAAGAGTCAATTCTCTGCTCCCCCCCACCTGGCTAGCTGGGGAATTCTGGGAGTTGGAGTTCACACATCTTAAAGTTATAAAGGTTGAGGAACACTCAAAAGAAAAGAAAAAAGTCCAGTTGCCTCCTGAAAAAAAGCAGCTTTGGGGACAACCAGGACCTGGATGAATGAGGATCTCCGTGACCCGTCAAAACCGCGGAGGACAAAATCGCGCTCGACGAAAGCGCGCATGTGACGTCATCACAGCGCGACGAAAAAAATTAAAAATTGAAATAAAATTAAAATTAAAGCAAGCCGATTCACATAAAGGTAAGGGTTAGGTTTAGGGTTAGGGTTAGGGTTAGGTTAAGGGTTAGGGTTAGGTTTAGAGCGTTAGGGTTACGTTTAGCGTTAGGTTAAGGGTTAGCGTTAGGTTTAGCGTTACGTTAACGGTTAGGTTTAGGGTTAGATTTAGGGTTAGGTTTAGGGTTAGGTTTGGGGAAGGTTAGGATAAGCTTTTTGCTTTATTTTTACATTTTTCGATCACAGCGCGATGTTTTCGTCGCGCTGTGATGACGTCAAATGCGCGCTTTCGTCGAGCGCGATTTTGTCCTCCACGATTTTGTGGTGGAACCGAGGATCTCTACAGACCTTTAGCTACACAATTTGGGATGAAGACCCTTGGGATGGGGTGGGAGCGGGAATGTATTTCCAGTGGAAAAATGGCAGACGACAGGACCAGGAGCATCACTCGGGTGACCTCGAGGACACAGAGGAACCTCCAAGTGGCCTCAAAGACCCTCTAAAAAGGATGCAAATGACCAGCTGTCTGCAAGGAGCATCAATCCTTTCCATTCCCCACCATCCAGTCAGAGCTGAAGAAGCTTCTCGGAGGAGAAGCGCGACGTCTTCAGAAGAAAAAAAAAAAACAAGAACGTCCAGATGCCTCCTGAAAAAGCATCTTTGAGACAACCATGACCTGGATGGCGGAGAATCTCCGTAGACGTTGAGGAGCTCTGGTCTCCACCTCCAAAGATCAGAACTGGGCAAAGCCGTGGGATTTCCTACAATACCCTTTAGAAAGGGGAAAGTTGAGCTTCAAAGAAGCAGGAAAGGATGAGTGGGCCTTTCCCCTTTGATGTCAGGAGAGGACTTCCCCCATGGGTTGGCCAAGGAAACAAATCAATGGATCATCTCAACTCAACAGTTCTCCCTGCCAGGCACAAAAGACCAGGTTCAAATTACCCTACTTCGAGCACCTGATGGGAACATGTATGAGCCGAAGTGGCGCAGTGGTTAAATGCAGCACTGCAGGCTACTTCAGCTGACTGCAGTTCTGCAGTTCGGCTGTTCAAATCTCACCCGGCTCAGGGTTGACTCAGCCTTCCATCCTTCCGAGGTGGGTAAAATGAGGACCCGGATTGTTGTTGGGGGCAATATGCTGACTGTGTAAACCGCTTAGAGAGGGCTGAAAGCCCTATGAAGCGGTATATAAGTCTAACTGCTATTCCTATTGCTACATAGATAATGGAGAAGGCAGTGATTCTCACTCAGCCAGTGGTCCGTGGACCTCTGGGGTGGGACGGGATGTAAAGACATCAGAAAGTCTCGAAGAAATATTATTGAGGCTGAGCACCACTGGTATAACGCATAAAGGAATGGCGTAGATTAGAATCCCTTGCTTGAGCAAGGAGTTGGACTAGGTCCCTTCCAACCCTGTTGTTCTATGCGCCAAACGACGTCAGAAGCCAGCCGCGAGCTGTGTCCCCAATTTCCTCCTGTCTCACTGCTGGTTCAGTGCTTATAATCCAGCTTTGCTGAGCATGAAGCAAGTTCTCTTGAGCAATAATTTGAGGAAGTGACTCTTGAGTTTTCTGCCACCAGCAGATCAAGGAAAGTCCCAGGGTGGAGAGAGAGGAGCGGGGGGAGGGGGGGGGAAGGGAGCGCAGAGTCCAAATGATTGCCAGGAATTACTAAGCCAACAATGATGGCAAGGATGCAATCGAAGTGCCAAGGGGCAGGGTCAAAGAAGTCAAAATGGCGGTTGCCATGAGGCCATCGAAGCTCAGGGCATGATGAAATAAGTCAAAATGGCAGTTACAAGGAGGCAATCAAGGCTCCCGGGGAAGTTCAAAGAAGTCAAGATATGGGGGGGGGGATGAGGCAATAGAAACTCCAGAGAAGGGTCAAATAAGTCAAAATGGCGGTCGCAATGAGGCAATCAAGGCTCCAGAGAAGGGTCAAATAAGATGGTGGTCACAACGAGTCATTGAAAGCTTTAGGGAAGGGTCAAAGAAATCAAAATGGCGGACGCAATGAGTCAATCAAAGCTCCAGAGAAGGGTCAAATAAGATGGCGGTCACAATGAGGCATTGAAAGCTTTAGGGAAGGGTCAAATAAGTCAAAACGGCGGTCGCAATGAGGCATTGAAAGCTTTAGGGAAGGGTCAAATAAGTCAAAACGGCGGTCGCAATGAGGCAATCAGAGCTTTAGGGAAGGGTCAAAGAAATCAAAATGGCGGACGCGATGAGTCCATCAAAGCTCCAGAGAAGGGTCAAATAAGATGGCGGTCACAATGAGGCATTGAAAGCTTTAGGGAAGGTCAAAGAAATCAAAATGGCGGTCGCAATGAGGCAATCAGAGCTTTAGGGAAGAGTCAAAGAAATCAAAATGGCGGACGCCATGAGGCAATCAAGCCTCCAGAGAAGGGCCAAATAAGATGGCGGTCACAATGAGGCATTGAAAGCTTTAGGGAAGGGTCAAAGAAATCAAAATGGCAGACGCAATGAGGCAATCAGAGCTTTAGGGAAGGGTCAAAGAAATCAAAATGGCGGACGCAATGAGGCAATCAAGGCTCCAGGCATAGGTTGAGTAAGTCAAGTCTATCTGCTCTAGAACAGCTTCTAGAACATAATTCCTACTCAGCTTCTGCTTTGAGAATATCAACTGTCTTGTGCAGAACCGATTTCCCTGTCTCGGGGATAGAATCACAGAATTGTAGGGCTGCAAGGGATCCTGGAGGTCCTCTATTCCAACCCCTGCCCCCGTGGCAGGTACGCCTCAACGTACGACCACAACCTTGCCCCAACGTTTCTGTTGCTAAGTGAGACGACCGTGACATGAGTTTCCTCCCCTTTTACGCCCTTTTTTCGGCCACAATCAAGTTCGCGGCAGTTGTCGAGCAAGTACCACGGTTGTTAAGTGAATCAGAGTGACGGCTCATCAGAAGGACACAAAAGGGGATCATGTGAGTCCCTGCCCCCCCCAAGAAGACATTGCAACCGTCATAGGTACGAGTCAGTTGCCAAGAGTCTGAATTTTGATCTCCTGACTGCTACAATGATGCTACGGCGTTTGTAAACGTGAAAGACAGCCGTGTCACTTTGCCCCCCCCCCGTGCTGGTTTGGTCATTAAGCGAGCTGTTGTAAGTCAAGGACTATCCGTCTACCATTCTGGACAATTACACCGTCTTGAACAAATCTTTTCTTGGAAATCTTTCCTTGATGGAGTAGCTACAACGTGGGGAGGCAAGCAGTTCGACTACTTAATGATTCTCGTTATCAGGAAATCCCTCCTCATTTCCTGCTCCCACCAGTTCTTGCCTCTACCTGCTCCAGCGGCTTCCCAGTTTCTTCCTTGCACTGGTTCCCAGTTTCCTTTTCAAAAAAACCACAATCCGGCGCCAGAGGAAGCTGCATCCCGCCCTCTGGGTGCTTCGAGCTCTGACGCAACCTTTCCTTGAAGGGTGGGGCACCAGGAAACAAGTGGTTGGGCCAAAGCCGCACCCCACAATATTAAACCTCCTTCAGCTGCCTTTCTGCTCCTGTGCATTCAAGCCTATCTTCTCAGGCTTAAGGGCTAGAAACTTGTTTTCCTTTAAATCGATCGCAGCGGCTTTCTGTTTTGGTCACGTACTTTGAGGAGCCCTTCCTCCCTTAGACCAGGAAGGGTTGCAGATCAAGGTTACACACCACGCAATAGTGTTTTCCATGCAAGGAAACCCCAGGTTCAAAACATCCCATCTCAAGGTGGCGCAGTGGTTAGAGTGCTGTACTGCAGCCACTTCAGCTGACTGTTATCTGCAGTTCGGCGGTTCAAATCTCACCGGCTCAAGGTTGACTCAGCCTTCCATCCTTCCGAGGTGGGTGAAATGAGGACCCCGGATTGTTGTTGGGGGAGATATGCTGACTCTGTAAACCGCTTAGAGAGGGCTGAAAGCCCTATGAAGCGGTATATAAGTCTAACTGCTATTGCTATTGCTATTGCTATTGATTAATGAAGAACCGGTGCGAGGACAAGACTATCTTAACTTAAAGTAAAGGTAAAGGTTCCCCCTGCGCGTGCATGCTAGTCGTTCCCAACTCTTAGGGGGCGGTGCTCATCTCCATTTCAAAGCCGAAGAGCCCACGCTATCCGAAGACGTCTCCGTGGTCACATGGCCGGCATGATTAAAGGCTGAAGGTGCACGGAACGCTGTTCCCTTCCCACCAATTCCTATTTTTCTACTTGCATTTTTTAACGTGCTTTCGAACCGCTAGGTTGGCAGAAGCTGGGACAAGTCACGGGAGCTCACTCCGTTACGTGGCGCTAGGGATTCGAACCGCCGAACCGGCGAACTTCTAATCGACAAGCTGAGCATCTTAGCCACTGAGCTACCGCATCCCTACTGCAACCCTTATAACCACCTGCACCCGCACCAGTCCAACTCATCCCTTTGTAGAAGGCGCATCCTATGCAGCGGCGGCACAACTCACCTGTCGTAGGTTGTTGAAAATATCCAGGTCTCGCTGTCCGTGGTGGAAGAGAATCACCAGATGCTGAGCGGCCAGCAGGTTTCCCTGAGCGACAGCAATGTGGAGTGGCCTGCAAGAGATCAAAGGACGTCTTCAGCGACCCTCCCCAGCTCTTTAGACCTTCATCTAAGGTGTGGGGGGGAGGAGGAGGGGGTTTTCTCGGTGCCTCTCTGAGCTGAATGGCTTTCTTGCAGACGTCTCATCACCCAACTAGGTAACATCATCAGTGCTAGAAAGGAGTGGGGTTTGCTCTGTTTATATACTAGTAGCAGCTTGCCCTATTAGTGTTAGTGTGGGTGGTTCCTTGATTAGGTGATAGATAATAAATAGATAGATGGATGGATAGATAGATACATAGATAGATAGATAGATAGATAGATAGATAGATAGATAGATAGATAGATAGATAGATAGATAGATAGATAGATAGATAGACAGACAGACAGACAGACAGACATGGATGTATGGATGTATGGATGGATAAGATAGATAAGATAGATAGATGGATGCATGGATGGATGGATGGATAGATAAGATAGGTGGATGGATGAGTGGATAGATAAGATAGATGGATGGATGGATGGATGGATGGATGGATGGATGGATGGATAGATTAGATAGATAGATAGATAGATGGATGGATGGATGGATGGATGGATGGATGGATGGATGGATAGATAGATAGATAGATAGATAGATAGATAGATAGATAGATAGATAGACAGACAGACAGACAGACAGACATGGATGTATGGATGTATGGATGGATAAGATAGATAAGATAGATAGATGGATGCATGGATGGATGGATGGATAGATAAGATAGGTGGATGGATGAGTGGATAGATAAGATAGATGGATGATGGATGGATGGATGGATGGATGGATAGATTAGATAGATAGATGGATGGATGGATGGATGGATGGATGGATGGATGGATAGATAGATAGATAGATAGATAGATAGATAGACAGACAGACAGACAGACAGACAGACAGACAGACTTGGATGTATGGATGTATGGATGGATAAGATAGATAAGATAGATAGATGGATGCATGGATGGATGGATGGATAGATAAGATAGGTGGATGGATGAGTGGATAGATAAGATAGATGGATGGATAGATGGATGGATGGATAGATTAGATAGATAGATGGATGGATGGATGGATGGATGGATGGATGGATGGATGGATGGATAGATAAGATGGATGGATTGATGGATGGATTGATGGATGGATTGATGGATGGATTGATGGATGGATGGATGGATAGATAGATAAGATAGATGGATGGATTGATGGATGGATGGATAGACAGATAGATTAGATAGATAGATAAGAGATAGATAGATAGATAGATAGATAGATAGATAGATAGATAGATAGATAGATAGATAGATAGATAGATAGATAGATTAGATAGATGACAGATGATAGATTGGATGGATGGATGGGAAGGGAGGGATGGAAGGAGGGAGGCAGGGAGGGAGGCAGGCTGGCAGACAGAGACACAGACAGTCAGTTAGGCAGAGATGTGGATTTCATCTTCCAGAATTCCCTAGCCACCATCCTTAAAACGCACGGACTTCAACTCCCAGAATTCCCTAGTCCCCATGCTCTTTTTAAGATGTGTGGACTTCAACTAACAGAATCCCCCCACGCTTTAAGGCACATTGGACTTGCCGGCTGGGGACTTCTGGGAGTCGTAGTCCCTACTACCACCGCTGAGGTTTGAAATAAACACAGTTCTGGGGTTTCTCGTCTGACGAGACAGCTGTCGAAAACCCTGCCCCCTTTGAAAGGGGAGCTCAAAGAGGACCTCCCTCCTCCTCCTCCTCCTCCTCCTCCTCCTCCTCCTCCCTCCTCCTCCTCCTCTTCCTCCTCCTCCTCCTCCTTCTCTGCAATGTGTTTTGTTCAGAGTCCCTGCCCACAGGGCCCTAACCACACTTCCGGGCGTGGGACAGCACTCTCCCCACCCCCCCCCTCCAAGGTCATGTCACATCGTGTGATTTCACGAAAACCTCCCCGGCACTCCGTTTACAATAAAGTGAAACTGTATTTTTTTTTAATCTGCTGGTGGAGCCCCATTCGTAGCAGTGGGAAGGGCTCCCCAGACAAAGGCTTCCCGTAAAAAGCACCGGCTCTCCGGTGGCGACCTTTGCTTCCTGCCTCACCAGCAGCTTCCTCACCGGAGCAGCCGAGAGCCGAGCTTAGCACCCCCCCCCCACACACCCCAACACCCCCTGCCACCTCTACCCCACGAAGGTTCCCTAGGATTCTGCATCCCCCCCCCCCCCCCCCCCGGCCGATAACCTTCCTTCCCTGGCAAATTTGGCTCTGGAATTCTGCAGGGCATCGGAAAAGGAAGAATGTGTGTGTGTGTGTGTGTGATTGTGTTTGTGTGTGTCTTGGCAAGAGGCGCACACACACCCCCGCCCTGCCTTCAGGGCCAACCAACAACACCCTTTGCCCATTCCTGTAAAAGGAGCAAAAGTTGCCAAGGTAAAAAAATAAAATGAAAATAAAAAACAACGAGAGAGCGAGAGAGAGAGAGAGCGAGAGAGAGAGAGGAGAGAGAGAGAGAGAGAGAGAGAGAGAGAGAGACTGAGTGTGTGTCTCTGTGTGTGTGTGTGTTAAAAGAGAAAGATTCAGCTGCAGCACAACTGGGGGATTTCCCTTCCAGCTTAAGCTCGCTTTGATTCAAACGCAGCAGGAACTGTGACAATAGTAGAAGCATTAAGGGGGAAAAAAAAATAAACCATCCGCTTGGCTTCGAATGTGGCTTTTGGCCCAAAACAGGAAGCAAAGAGAACGCATAACTCCGCAGGGTTATTTATTTGTAAATAGATCAAAGCTGGCTTGCTGCGCAGAGCTCGCCCGCTTACTGAAACCCTGCCGGTTTCCGACAACAGCCCCCACTCAATGGGGAAGGGTCAGGAAACTATCAGGTAGTAGTCCTTGAGTTACTACCGCGACGGAGACCTGTACAGAGAACACCCCCCCACCGCCTCGCGACCGCATCTGGGGCCTTAAACGTCTTTGTTCAGCGAGTTTGGCCTCGTTTTACGACTCGTTTTACATGAGTAACTCGGTTGTTAAGGGGAATCTGGCTTCCCCATTGACTCGGCCGGGCAGAAGGTCGCAAAAGGGGATCGGCGTGACCGTCGTAAGTATGAGTCAGCTGCCAAGCGCCTGGATTTTGAGCGCGTCACCAGGGGGATGCTCCCGTCGGTGTGAAAAAAACCGGCGCTAAGTCGCTTTTTCTCCAGTGACTTGGAAGAGTCCCTGAGTGAGCTGTTGTAAGTGGAGGGCTGCCCCTGAAGAGTGTTCGGAGACTACAGTTGGTCCAGAATGCAGCCGCGCTAGTGATATCGGGTGTACCTAGATACACCCATGGTAACATGGGTGTATCTAGGTACACCCGATCCTCCGCGAGCTGCACTGGCTTCCTATCGGTCTCTGGACACGCTTCAAGGTGTTGGTTATTACCTTTGAAGCCCTACATGGCCTAGGACCTGGCTATCTGCGAGACCGCCTCCTGTCACATACCTCCCAATGGCCGATAAGATCTTATAGGCTGGGCCTCCTCCGGGTACCGTCGACCGGGTAATGCCGGCTGGCCACCCCCCCTGGGGAGGGCCTTCTCTGTAGCTGCTCCGGCCCCATGGAACGATCTACCCGCAGAGATCCGGACCCTTCCCACTCTCTCGGCTTCCGAAAAGCCACTAAAACCTGGCTGTTCCGGCAGGCCTGGGGCTGTTGACCCCATAAATGAGGTCCAGCCCCATCTAGGTTTGAGTGCGTGGTGTGTTGTTTTTAAATCTGTTTTTCTCTTTTCCCTATATTCTAGTTTTTTTATTTTATTCTTGTATTTGTAAGCCTCCCGGAGTCCTACGGGATTGGGCGGCATATAAATTTATTAAATTACAATTACAATTAGAGTTACGGCGGTCATTGAGCCCTGTCATTACGATCACGAGTCCTGACGGTCGGAAAGCGGATTTGCTGCATGACTGGATGCAATTTCACAGCCGTTTCTGAATGCAGCGGCTGGTTAAGGAAACCGGTGGTTTGCTCTGAGGTAATTTTTGCCAGAAATTTGCCCGTTTCCAGCAAAAAATCACAAATTACGTAACCAGGGAGGGTTGCAGACAACTGGAAATGGGAGCCAGTTGCCGTGTGACCGAAATGCAGCCCTGTGTGACCGTCGTTGTGTGTTTCCCTCAGAACTTGGAAACGTGGCTCTTCGTAAACAACTTTTTAGGGCATCCGTCGTAAGTTCAAACAGACCCTCAGTGACCAGCCGTAAGCCGGGGGTTACCTGTGCAGGTACACCTTGAAATTACACCTGTTCATTTAGTGACCGTCCGAAGCGACAACGGCACTGGAAAAAAGCGACTTATGACCGTTTCCCACACTTATGACCATTGCAGTATCCTCATGGCCATGTGATCAAAATCCGGGCGCTTGGCAACTGACTCGTATTTACGACGGTTGCAATGTCCTGGAGTCAAGCCGACGCCAACCAGGTTCCTTTAACTGACCTAAGTGCAGTGATTCGCCTGACAACTGGGGCAACAAAAGGTTGTAAAATGGTAGTAAAACTCACTTAACTACAGAAATGTAATGGGAGCACACACACACATCCCAGGCATGCGCCCCCGTGCATACGCCCCACCTCCCCTGTATGCACGGCAGAGGCCCAAAGACCAGCTGGCTGGCAGGAGGCGCATGGGCATGCACAGCGGCACTGAGCTGGGGCCATGGCTTGTGTACCCATAGAGAGGGTGCTGCTTTCCACCTCTGGCATGCGCGCCATGGGTTCACCATCACGGGTGGGCGGGAGGTTGGACTAGATGATCTACAAGGTCCCTTCCAACCCTGTTAATCAGGATCTGTAGATCTGTAGATCTGAATCTATAGATCTGTCTGTCCGTCCGTCCGTCCGTCTGTCTGTCTGTCTGTCTGTCTACCTACCTACCTATCTATCTATCTATCATCTATCTATCTATCTACTTATCTCTATGTATCTCTCTATCTCTCTTTATCTCTCTAATCTATCTATCTATCTATCTATCTATCTATCTATCTATCTATCTATCTATCTATCTATCTATCATCTATGTATCATTTATCATCTATCATCTCTATCTATCTATCTATCTATCTATCTATCTATCTATCTATCTATCTATCTATCTATCTATCTATCTATCTATCTATCTCTATCTCTCCCTCTCTCTC